>NC_142064.1:73741250-73901875 GCF_059756535.1 Pantherophis guttatus
AAGTGCATGGCAATAAGGCCAAGCACTTATTTCAGGGTTCAAAAAAAATATGACAGGATCTTATTTTCGGGAAAACACGGGATAGATAGATAGATAGATAGATAGATAGATAGATAGATAGATATATAGATATATAGATATAGATATGTAGATAGATATATAGATAGATAGATAGTTTTCTGGAGAGTGCACTAGTAGTAATCTTTATCAATATCATCTTATGAAAAGTACTTTTTTTCATAAGAGCCTTATTACATTCAAGTTGCTATTCTTGAATTATTCCTCAAAAGCCTCTGGAAAAGTGATTTATCATGTTTTAGTAGCACTAAAATGTTGCACGGTGGGAAGCAATGTCGACTTGGTTAGCCACATTTGTTCTTGAAAAACATCTGTGAAAGAATACCTTTAAAAAAAAAAAAGCCTCAAATGTTTCTGCTTTGTTACTGCATCTCAGACTTCATTTGTAAAAATGGTTTCTCTGGGTCACCAAATAATCCCATTCTGTTTTTTTGTTTCTTGTTGCTGTGCAGCAAAATTTCAGGCATATTCCTTTTTGCGCCGTGTTAAAGATATTGTGCCAATCTAACCACTTCAAAGTAACTCATGATAACTTCCACCTCACAAAATGTAAATTCACTAAATATAAACTATCACTTCTATAATCCAATTGAAATTTTCTTCTGTACAGATCATCATTTTGTAGATATTGGGCTTTGCTTTTGTTTGATGCAATACAAAGTCTTACGTTTCTTGAACTTTTAGAATGACTTTTTTTAAAATGTAAACTTTTTGCATCATCTTGAGCAAATACCACAACAAGGTCCAAAACATCAAAGAAAATTTATTTTAGCTGGGGTCAACTCAGGCAGCAGGGTTTTTACATAGTACAGTCATGGGTTCTTGAGTATATATTTTTGAAAATAATGGCATACAGTGCCTTTCCATTACACTTTATTTATGTGAAGAAAAAAAATCGACTATGTGCTTCTTATGTTTGGTCTATGAACATAAGGTACAATTTGGAGACATACTGTCTCCTTAAAAACCACATTTTTTTTCGTTATAATTTATGATTTTCACAATAATTAAGTTAAAATTACTTAAATGACGAGAGATAGGAGAGAGATAGGTTCACTATAATGTTTCCCAAAAGAATTCAAAGTGTTAGATTGCAATCTATTTTGTCATATTCAAAATAACACCTGATGGGACTTGCAAATGTGCATTCCTATGTTTGCCTAGCCAACAATATGTGACATTTTATTTCAAGGTCATAGGTAAAGATTGTATGTAACAAGAGTATCTTCGGTATGTAATAATGTTTGCACGTGTGTGGATTGGCAACTGTATTGGGCAAATATGTCAGAGTAGATCTATTAGCCATCACATTCAGACTCAATCTGAATGTGATGGGGGAATTGCCAGCTAGGCTGGAGGGAGGGAGCAAGCAAAGATCTAGCTTAGAGTGGCTATGCAGCCACAAAAAAACTAAGGATCACCTCTCCCAAATCCACAAAGCCTAATCTGGATGACAAGTTACAGCTTGAGACTACTCACAAATGGCTTTGGTTGCTTGTGCCTGACATATGATTTCAATAAATATTTCTGGCAAATTTGGGCAAAGATCCAAAACGAAGCAGAACGTCTCTGGAAAATTACATTGGATTATGCTTTGGCAATAAGGTTTAAAAACTAGATAAGATCTGTAGCAGATGGCCTGTTCAGAATACATGTATGTAGAATTTTCCGTACAAGTAAATTATATTTTAAGAATTAATCCCACAGGGAAATCCTGGGCAGTAGAACAGCAAGAGATGTTCTCATTGCCTTTAAACCAAATTGTGAAGAGCCATAATGTATTATTACTAACATTTTGGTTTTGGAGAACAAGGAAATAATAATTTGCACGTCTATAAAAACTAAGTATTTCAAAATTATAAGGAAATTGTCTCAATTGTAATGGACTCATTTTATATTGCCCAATAACCATTAGATATTAATAGATTTGTTGAAAACAATGCAAATTCCCATTTTTAAACCCTCCATTTGTAACTTAATGTCTATGGTTAGACATTTCTGAATTATTAAGGGAAAATTTGGGTTATGTTGTAGCTCAGAAAACTACCTCAGCAGAGACTGAACTATTTTCTGCCATTTCCAAAAGGTGAAAATGAGAAGCTTATTATATCACTGATGGTTTTTATAACCTTGTTGGCTTTCATGAAGATTCAATTTTGGAAATGACATCATCCTTGCCCCAGTGAATATGAAATAGACTCATTTATGAGGATGGCAAAAAAGAAAGAAAGAAAGAAAACATATTACTTATGAAGCATCAACAACTATTGTACATATTTTGCAAGAGATTTTGCTTTTAGCAAATACCTGAGAGTCATTATTTACCAAGGGCAAAAGAAGAAGAAGAAAAATGGGTTATCGAGATGCACTTAATTCTTTTAACCATGTGGATGTAGATCATGGCATCTTTTTTTTTTTTTTTTTTTATTGAAAAGGTTTTCAAATACAAATTTTTCCCCCTTTTTCCCCCCCTCCCCACCCTCCCTAACCCCCCCTCCCCACCCTTCCCCCCCTGTGACTTCTTCGTAACAAAAAAAAACCCTAATTCATAACAGATTACTTACTCCCTCCTCAAAATACTGACCTTTACTTACTAAAAGTATTATAAATCCCCCTTTATCCATACATTTCAGAAAAGAAGAAGAGAGAAAAAAAAACAAAAAAAAAAAACAAACACATTATACTATAACTATTATAAAATAACTCTAATTTAGCATAATAGTGTTTTATATCTATGCATTATTGCAACAATTCAAAACCACCTTCCACTTTAAAACTATACAATAAGTCCTACTTTAATAACATTTCAAAGCGGGCTCCCCATAAAATCTAATTTAACATTTATTCCACTCTATCCATTTCCTCCACTCCCCTAAATGTATCACTTAAAAATCCCTTTTCTTAAACTAATCAGTCTGTAGCTAGCTTATTCACCCACTGTCTTACAAATTTACCATACACAACAATTCTTGATATCTTTAATTCACTGCCCACACTACTTAAAAATATATATATATATATATTCCATTATATCTAAATAAAAAAAGAAAAGACAATAACTTTAAATTTATAGTCCATATAATATCTTCTTGAAGTCTTTCCACTGGATTGTTAAAACCAACATCCATAATAGGGTGACATAGCTTGCGGATGCAACAGTTTATTCAAGATCTCCAATCATATCTGCCCCCATCAGTAGTAAACATCTTCTTATATATATAAAAGTAAAAACAACCACCCGAGTGACATTATAATTGTATTCCATATAATAATAATTGTGGGTTTCATCAGGATTATTAATTTCCATCATCGTATTGGGTAACAACCCGATCTTCTTCATGTCCCAATGTGATTCTCTTGCCTTATAATTCAAGATAATTATAATATATTTATCAACACAAAAAGAAGTTTCAAAGTAGATAATTCAAAACCATCAATTTGAGGCTCTTTCCATGTCCCAAAATTACGGCAATGCAGAGATCTGCCACTATCCTCAGGATGATATTGACCAATATATCGCCTCCTCTATGTTTTCACATAATCATTCATATTTTAAAATCACTGGCTTCACTGTTGCTTGGGTTAGAAATTTCTATTTTTGTACAACCTATTTCTTTTTTTGTTTTCTTTTTGTGGGTTTGACCTCCATCCTAATTTTTTGTGTCTCGCATTTCTTTTTTATCCCTTGTATATCCTCTAATTGGTTTCCATGCTTGTCCTTGCCTTGATAAGTCATCACATTAAAATCAGATGGCACTTCTCTCAAATTTGTAGATAATCCAGCTGGGGTATCCGATAAATCCAAAGGCAATTTATCTGGTACAGTCTCTGTCTTTAGTTCCAGCTCCTTCTGCTTATCCTGTATTATATCTGAAGACGTTAAATTCATTTTCAACCTATTTTGATAAAATTCTTCCGCTCTTTCAACAGTATTTAACTGGTATCTTTCTCCTTGATATCTCAATATAATACCAACTGGGACGTCCCACCGGAATTGAATATTTCTCCTTTTTAACTCAGACACCAGAAAGCCAAATTTCTTCCTTTCCATTAATATCTTAGGTGGGAGTTCCTTGTAAATCCAAATCTTTCTTCCATACAATTGCAAATTAGAATTGAAGGAATTTTGCACAATTTTATTCCTAATTTCTTTATCTGAAAAATAGATTACCACATCTCTAGGCAATTGCCTTTGCTTGGCAGTCCAGGAGTTTATTCGATAAGCTCTGTCAATCCTACAAAACACTTCCTCAGGTTGAATCTTTAAAATCCCAGCTAGAAATTCAGAAGATATTTTCCTTAATTCATCTCTGTTATTTTCCTGCAAACCTCTAAGTCTTATTGCATATTCTGTGAAATTATATTGTATCTTTAGAACCTCTTTTTGAATCCTCTGTTCCAGATATTCTACATTACCAGACTTTTGGTCAGCATCCATTTTAAATTTTTCTTCTGAACTATAATCCTGAATATTTAACAAATCATTTTCAATTTTTTGAATTCTATTGTCCAATTTATCTTGAATTTCATCCATTTTTGACTCTAGTAAATTAGTATTTGTATCCAACCGAATCATGAATTCTGACAATTTTAAAATTTTTTGCTGCAAAAAGTCAAACTTGGATTTCACCAATTCCTTAGTTTCCTGCTTAAATTTTTCAAGTTGCTGATTCACAATCTCATCCCTTCTTTCAATCTCCTCTAAGAGAAATTCTATTATATTAAAATCAGGTTTCTGGGACTGAAGAGTTAAAACTTGTTCCTTTAAATTCTTAGTGGGGGA
This sequence comes from Pantherophis guttatus, assembly GCF_059756535.1. NCBI lineage: Eukaryota > Metazoa > Chordata > Lepidosauria > Squamata > Colubridae > Pantherophis > Pantherophis guttatus. Next base: position 73,746,112 of record NC_142064.1, read on the forward strand.
ATCCCCCCCACCTATTTGTTTGTCTGACTTCACAAGCCTCAGTGCCATGTTTCCGCCTAAGCAGGCTTTGTTAGAAGAAGAAAAAAAAAAAAACAAGACAAAAGACTTCCAGCCAGCAACACTCAAGCCTCCAGGGAAAAAAGAGAAAAACAAAAACAGGAGCGGAGTTTTGTCTACAAATGTAGCCAGTGGTATTTATTCCGCTACATTGTAATAATAAAAAACGGAAGAACTTTCCCTCTCAAACTCTTCTCCAGCCGCGGCAGACGCCATTTTAAAAAGAAACTTTTTTCCTCTTTCTCTTCCTCTATTCTCTTAAGTAATTTTTAAAAGATAAGTAAAATACTTGCGCTTCAGTATTACAGGTCCAGCTCACATTTTCTTTGAGTAATCTGTCAAATTCGCAGGCTTGCTTTTGACGCCTGGCTCTGCATTAGCAGAGGTCTCCCAAAGCCCGGAGCAGCGGCTGGGGATATGGGGCATCTCATCCGCTCCATCCCAAAAGTAAAAGAAAAACTTTTGGGACTCTGCAGAGAGTTCTACCCACCCCTGCCGGCTCTATCTCCGTTTCCTCCGTTTCCTTCCGTTGTGAAGGCGGCTCTGACAGGCAGTGGAAGCTGACGATCCCAAAGGAACGTCTGGCGGCGGCCAGCAGCAAACAGGAAGTCCCCATGGCATCTTCACCAAACAAAAAAGAAGCTCTCACTGCTTTTGAAAGTCATCTTTAGTGGAAACAGAAGAACATTTTGAGGGATCATCTGCAAAATGCCACTCAGGCAGCTTCCTGGGATAATGGTTGTCCCCAGCCTAACATTCAGCAGAGGCACAATTAAACATGTTCCACTCTTACAATTTCAACATCCTTTGATCTCTGTAATCAGCATCCCTTTGCTCCACAAATAATGACTATGTTACTTCAACTAAGCAAATTGCTCCAAGTCTGTTTAGAAGAACTAATGCTTCTGGGGGAAACAAGAGCTACTGCAATTTTCAGATATTACTTTATTTTAAAAATCTAGTCTTAGTGCTTCATGATTTTCTGCATATTACACATTTGCACTGCAATCCTGCTTCACTAATTGAAACACTCATTTTGTTGTAGGCTTCATCAGAAGCAGAATAGCCGTTTTGAACGGGAAAACTGCCTGTTTTGAAGATTTAACTCCTCACTAATTCTAAAATTTTCTCCGCTTTAGTGCATAAACATTCTATATTTTCTTGCTTAGGTTGTGTTATTTATATGATTCCATGGGACTTCAAGCTAGAGCAAATTCACCAACCAATTAAGTAATCTAACTAGCTTTTAATATTTGCCTTTGGTATTTCTTTCTAATTTAGCAGTGAAAAGTAATACAGGATCATACTTAGCAGTAAGTAGCATGCATGTATTAGGGGGAAAAAAACAACAAAGAGAAGAAAGTCCTAGTTTTCAGCAACAGAAATCCTAACAGCTTCTGCATTATTTAATTAGGAAAACATTGACTTTATAAGCTACAGTGACATCAAAAATAATGACACATCATGATGTCATTGGACAAATGATGCAATTACCGTATTTTTCAGAGTATAAGACACACCAGAGTATAAGACACACCTACCTTTTTTGGTGAGGAAAAGAAGAAAAAGAAATCTCCCTCTGCCTCTGAACAATTTTGCCTCGTTGCAGCAAACAGCAAACAGCCTGCTTTACTTTCATTTTTGTTTTCAGCATAGCTTGATTAGCACAAGGTAAAAAAAAAAAATCTGCTCCAGCAATTACCTCTTTGCAGCAAGCAGCAGAGGCCTGCACAAAACAGCTGAGAGCAAATCAGCTGAGAGTCGGGAGGCTGATCCAATCAACTTGTGCTAATTAGACTGTGCTGAAGCTGAAAGGAGCTGTTTTTTCTTGCTGTTTGCTTGCAAGGAGGTAACTGCTGCGAGGCAGAGGCCAAAGGGTGAGGGCCAGTGGGTGTGGGGGCTACATTCTGTGTATAAAACACACCTAAATTTTCACCCCCTTTTAGGGGGGAAAAAGGTGCGTCTTATAGTCTAAAAAATACAGATGTAAATTGATCAGTTGGTTCATGACATGTAATGCAAGTAGCATTTGCACAATTGCATGTGGCACAAGTTCTTTTCAAAATTGTGCCCTGTTAGGTTGACCTAGAGTTAAGAGAATCACAAAAGCACTGGACCCTGGAACAAGTGGGTTCTTTACATTTAACCCATTTAAGGCTTAGGGAAACATTTTTTGTTGCAAAAATAAAGATAGGAAAGTGATACAGGTAGTCCTTGACTTACAACAGTTCATTTAGTGACTGTTCAAAGTTACAACAGCATTGAAAAAAGTGATTTATGACCATTTTTCACATTTACGACCAGTGCAGCATTTGTGTGGTCATGTGATCAAAATTCACCCACTTGGCAACTGGCTCGTATTTATGACGGTTTCAGTATCTTGGGATCATGTGATCACTCTGACAAGCAAAGTCAATGGGGAAGCCAGATTCACTTAACAACCATGTTACTAATTTAAAAACTGCAATGATTCATTGAACAACTGTGGCAAGAAAGGTCATAAATGGGGCAAAATGTCACTTAACAAATGTCTCACTTAGCAAATTTTGGGTTTAGTTGTGGTCATACGTTGATGACTACCTGTAACTGAAACTGACAAAACTGTATGTCCTATATTCTGTTCTATTTCTACTAGACTAGACTCTTACCTACATAGTATGCTCTATACCAATGATGGCTAACCCTTTCCGGACCAAGTGCCCAAAGTGCGCTTACGTGAATGCATGCGCGCCCGAACCCCCAAACTGCAAAACACCCCCCTGCACATGCACCCTGCCCTCTGCATATGTGTGCATGCCTCCGCCGTGCCCCACCCTATGCCTGTGTGTGCCCCCACATGTGCCCTGTGCCTGCATGTGCAGCCCCCCCATGTGTCCAACCTCCCACTCATGCACACATGGCTCCTTGCGACAGACACCCGCGAGGGGCCATGTGTGCATGAGTGGGAGGTAGGACACATGGGGGGGCTGCACATGCAGACACAGGGCACAGACACCCGACAACCAGCTGGCCAGCGGGATGCATGCATGCATGCACAGCAGAACTGAACTGGTGAGACGGCTCGAGTGCCCACAGAAAGGGCACTAAGTGCCATCTGTGGCATGCTTGCCATAGGTTCTCCATCATGGCTCTATACTATTATTATTACATAACAAATTTTCTTCTTACAAAGCCTGTTTTGTCTTTTTTCCTCACTCTGGGATTTATTCCACTTTTTTCTGCTCTGTTAATAGCTAGAAAGTAGAGCAATTGTATCTTTCCATGTCATGCTTTTGGTGGTTGGTCTCCCTTGTTTTCTGCCCTCTGGATTGTCCAGTCCTTTCTGAAAGAAAAACAGCTTCTTCTTTTTGGCTGCTGCATTTCTCTGCTGCTGGTGGATGCCGAACTACCAAAGCAGGCTCCGCCCCTTCTCTCTCCTAGCTCCTCCCACACCTATCTTGCAGTTACAACTTTTTTGGCTATTCTGCCATGTTGAGGCTGGAGGGAAAAGGCTTAAAAGGGAAGGAGAAAAAGAAAAAAGGCAGCCTAACAGGCTTATATTTTTGTTCAAAAGGCCTGCTTTTCCACAACGTAGTACACACTTGTGTGTCTTGTGAATAGCCACAAGCAGAAATCATACCCATTCCCCAACTCTCTCTGTATGATATGAGTTAGGGAATCTCTTCTTCTCTAAATGTTTCTAAATTATAACTATTCACAATAATTAAATCCTGCACAGCTAATATAGATGATTTATTGAAGTCCTCATTTATTGAGTGAAAATATATGTCTTTCCTAGCTACTTTGTAGTTGGGATAATATGTTCCACTGCTAAGGTTTATTTTATTTATTTTCAATCATCATATTAGTATGGCCACCCATCTCACACAGTGGCTGAACAGCATACATAATGAAGCAAAATATGTAAACACCAATAAAACCAGAATTTAAATTAAAATAAAAACAAAATAAAAAGGCAAAATGGCCACAAGGATACAGAGAATGCAATCGTATAGTCATCCAACAGGCTCCACTATACCACAGGATACACAAACCTGTTGGCAAAACCATATTTTGTGAGCTTTCCAGAAGACCAACAGGATTGGGCCCAGCCTCCCTTCAAGGGGAAGGATGTTTCACAGGGCAGGAGTTATGGGAAAAAAATGACTTTCCTCCTAGGACTCACAAGATGACACTCTTGTAAACTGATGAGACCCACAACTTGACTCTTCTGCTAGATCCCATGCCATGCAGGATTTTAAAGGTCACAATGAACACCTTGAATTAAACCCACAAGCAAACGGGTAACTCATGCAGCCTGCAAGGAAGAGATGTAAGGTGTACAGTTCTTGAAGACAGTACTGTGCTGTCACATTTTGCCCCAGCTGAAGCCCCAGAGACTATTCAAGGGTCGACCCATGTAGAGAATATTATAGAAGTTCATACAGGAGATGATTAGGGCGTAAATAATTGTGAGAAGACACTTGTGATCCAAGAATGCACACCACTAGCACACAACATGAAGCTCTGCAAAGACCTTTCTGGTCACAGTCATTACCTGCTCTTTGAGCAGGAGTTCTGAATGCAAAATATTGTTAAATTGCTCACTGAAATTGCTTGGGCCAGTGCAACCCCATCCAACACCAATGGAAAGAGATGTCCCTAAAACCCAAAGCCATTCAGTCTTATTAGGGTTTAATTGAAGCCATCCAGACCCCAACAGCCTCAAGGCACTCAACAGGGGCAGAGATACACAATTGGGTATCATCACCCCATGGTGAGGGATGGTTTTACCCAGCAGCTTCATGTAGATGTTAAATAGGATCAAAGAAATGTCCAGGACATGAGATGGGAACAGATTCATGCTTTTGGGTGAACTCTGGCAGGATCAGGATGGGGTAATGCATCCATCATTGCTCTATTTGACCTCTCATCAACCATGGTATCCTTCCAGGCCAGGTTCAGGGAAGAGAACCAGCACAATATTGTGTCACCTCTGCCCAACCTTTTACAGTTAATTGTAAGTTGCATAGACTTTTAAACTGATACAGAGTTTTGTTACATATACACAGTCCTAGAAATCTGATTAAAGGCTGAATATGAAAGGCCACAAGGAAAAAAAAATATGTACTAAAATTATGTATTATGGCATAAATGTTGTGGCTATTCAAATGACTGAGATAGATTGTTTGAAAATGAGCACTCTTAAGGTAATAATCACTGTCTGCATTTTCTATATTTCATTTCTAAATGTTTTGTTTACTATTCTTAGGAAAATGCTCTATGCAGTTTATGAAATGGCTGGAGGTTATAAAAATGTCATAGCACATTAGCCTTCAATGCTCCAAGCCCAACGTGGCCGGTCAAGTGGATATAATAAATTAGAGTTCATTGTTTAAAATTTTTGTAATCTACCAGGTCTTTGCAAAAGTTATAGATTTATTTTCTCACAGTTTCCTCAAGTTTATGGTGCCCGGCATTTAACTAATGTTAAGCTATGTGTTTAACTTAGGTTAAAAAAAAATAGTTGATACATTCATCAAAATGAGAAATGGAATTGCTTTCTATATGGCAGAGCTGAGCAGTCTTAGACTCCAGTGCCATGTGCAACCCCAATTTTTTAAAATAATCTTTTTTTTAATCTGACTCCCCCAAATAAGTGCTATGTTTTCCACAAAAATTGTTCTATAAATTCTAAAGAAGCACAATAGAAAACATCATCATTTTTTTCTATCCCTTTGTATAAGCTTTCTCTGCACATTTCAACACCTCCAAAAAACAAAATAAACAGTATATAACAAAAAAATAAAACAAAACTATGCTGCTGCTGCCCTCCCAGGTATTAAAAATTACCCATCCCAGTTAAATAGATAGTGACTAGCTTCCTCTGGCTTGTGGCATTTGTGAACTCACTTCTGTATTTGTGATTCCATTATTTACTGCTTCAACACTCATACCATGTCAGCAGTTAAGCCTTACAAATGTTTCTCGGTTCTGTTCTGACTATAAAAACACCAGTGTTGAACTGCTGAAAATGGGGAATTAATCAGTCAGCATGTTACCACTAACAGTTTATTTTAAATGTGAAGTTCAGCTTGGAATTCGAAATCACCGTAAGTTTGCAAACATCTTTAAAATGTTGAAACCAATTTAATAGCCTCATTGAGCATGCTAACAGCAAGGTTATTTCAAAGCACTGTAAAGTAAAACAATTGAAACCATTTGCATTTTATATTTCATCTCAGTGTTCATCACCAATGACTCAATGCATGTGAACCTGTCTTTTGATTATATATTGAGAAACTTTTGACAAGTATCTTTCTATCATAAGACGCTTCGGAAAGTTCCAAAATATTTTGATGCTCCAGTTTCCACAACTCATACACCTTATTTATGTTGTTTCAAAATCTTTCGAATTGCTGCTCCATCAGTAATTTCTACACATTGCCTCTCTAATTCCTTCATGGAATAACCAACCAGGACAACCAAATAAATACTTAAACAGTACACGCAGGTTTCTAATACCAGATTTAAAGCTCAGCTTAATGTTCAGTATCTCATCTCAAAGGAAAACACATGAATGACAGTTGTAAGACTGTGGACTGTCCTTTGCTGCACAGATTACACAGAGTCCAACTACACATTTTGTACGTGACCAAATTAGTCACTGAGAGCATATGCACCAAGACAAATTCCTTGTGTGTCCAATCACACTTGGCCAATAAAAATTCTGTTCTGTTCTGTTCTGTTCTGTTCTGTTCTGTTCTGTTCTGTTCTGTTCTGTTCTAGTAGTGAATGAGTATCAGTCAGAACTGGATCACTTACAACTGATTCTGTTATACCTAAAACTGTTCGTTCTATGCAAACTACCCCACCTGAATAATTTTTTTGTGGTCAAATAGATATTCTTGAAAAGGGGGGAGCAACTACTTAGTCTAATCCACACAGAATATTGACTTACACTGAACATGTGGGCAAGAGAAATCCAGATGAAAACTATTACAACTTTCTATGTAATCAAGTACTACTAGTATGTAAGCAAGTATTGTTCCCTTACAATTAACCTCATTAAAACTCTTTTTCTGGGTTAACAAAAGTGGCCTCCATCACATAAACACATGTTGTTGACACCAGTGCTTACTTTCCAAATAAACTGCAATAATACCAACCTAGATTCTAAACGTAAACATGTGCAGTAATAAAGTAAGGCATACAAATGCATGTTTCTTGGAGCTGAGACTGCCTCATCAAATCACAGTACGTATGCAGTGGTTTCATTCCCCCAGATATAATATTACAGGTAGTCCTCAACTTACAACACTTCATTTAGTGACCGTTCAAAGTTACAATGGCATTGAAAATGGCAGTGACTTATGACTGTTTTTCACACTTACAAGTGTGGCAGCATCCCATGGTCATGTGATCAAAATTCAGATGCATGGCAAGTGGTTAATATTTATGATGGTTGGAGTGCTCTGGGGTCACGTGATTAGCTTTCGGAACTTTTAACAAGCAAAGTCAATGGGGAAATCCAGATTCACTTAACAGTCATGTTACTAACTTAACAAATGCAGTGATTCACTTAACAACTGTGGCAAGAAAAGTCATAAAATGGGGTCAACCCATTTAACAAATGTTTCACTTAGCAACATACAGTAAATTTTGGGCTCCATTGGGGTCGTAACTCGAGGACTACCTGTATAAACCCAAGTTAAATGTTGAAATGCAACACATTTTTTTCCCTGCATCAAAAACAAAGCAGAATTTACATCATAAATATATATAAACTTACTTTGGTGTTTTTGGATTCTGCTGTTGTACAGGCCTCTCACCTAGAAAATTCGAAGAAAATAGAAAATATTTTAAAGAACAAGTTCTTCAATATGTAGCATTTTAATAATTTTAGAACAAAAGCAAGCTTTTAAAAATTCTTCCTAATGAAATTCTAAATATTTAGACAAGTACGTGACAGTTAACCCACACATGGAATAATAGATATAAACATATCCAACATATTGCCTTTTTTTTTTTCAATTCTTGCTCTTCATTTCTGAATTATATAAAGCTGTAAGTGAAGGGCTCTGATTTGCTTTTGTAATTCTGATTGATTAAAGAAAGCATCCAAAAAGTTGTTTAGAGGAGGGAGATGTCATACTATTTATCTTAATGGAAATATTTTGCATTGCTAAAATTCAGAAATAATTTTCAGGCCTCTGGAAAGAAACAACAGAAGAGGTGCCAAAAAGCAACACAGAAGGCTAGAACCAGTTTGGTATAGTGGTTATAAGGCAACAGGCTAGAAATAGGGAGACATGAGTTCAAGTCCCACTGTAGACATGAAAGCCAGATGGTTGACTTTGGGTCCGTCAATTTCTCTAAGGCCATCCCTCTCTCGCAGGGTTGCTGTTGTAGGGGAAATAGCACAAGGAATATTGTCCTATTGTCCTGAAGGAATTTTAAAATAGTGATAGTGAGCCTTTATCCTACATTTTTGAGAAATATTGGAAAACATATGAAGTTCTAGACAAATGGAGGAGGAAGGAAGATACTATCCTTAACATTCAAATAAGGAGAAGATCCGGGAAATTACAGGTAGTAATAATGCAGTAATTCATTGAATGGATTTGTCATAAATAAGTCTTGCTAGACCAGGTTTCTCTCCCTTTGTTTATCTGGTCACTTCAAAAAAAGTCTATAGAAGACAGTCAGTGTATATATCAGGCAGTCCTTTTATATATATAATTTTATTAATATATTCTATACACTAATACACAAATAAAATATACAATCCTGCCACCATGGTATAATATGATTACATTGTCCATAAGTATAAAATCATTCCTTTATACATACATATTTGCCACCATATATATATACATCATCATATATCTATTCTATCCCACCTTTTCTGGACCCAATCGTACCATACTTTCCAACTGTTATAAAATTCTGAATCTTTTTTAGGCAGTCCTTGAATTGCCAGAATACATGCCTCCCAGAAGAAGACCATGTTTTCTTCTCTATCATCCAAAGTAAAAGACGATGAATAAGAACTTGAGGAAATCAGAGTCCAGTTGAAACTTTGAAAAATGAAACAGTGGAACCAATTATCTAGAGACCTGAGAGTTCCATCCCATTCGATGATTGAAGTGAAATAGTGAAAATAGATGGCTGTCTGTCAAGGATTCCTTAATTTGGATTTCTGCACTGAGCAGGCATTTAGACCCAATGCCTGAAATCCAGCTCTCTCAATCCAATCTCATATATTTCAGCCAGTTTCCAATTTTGCACAGGAAAATAATTGTCTAGCAGCACAATCCTGATAGCTACTTATTCAGAAAACACCAGTTCCATTGAATTCAATGAGCTTATTGTAAATAAACGAGTGCAGGACTACAGAACGTGCTCAATTTTTGGAAAGTCAATGCTTGTAAAACTCCCTGATATTCTTTTGCTGAAGGTTTCTATCTCATTCTTTTCTCTATTTATGATTTGATATTACAGGAAAAAAACCAAGTAATACCTGATGACTGACTTTTATCAAACTGTCAAAAATATAAATATGATAATCATTATCCTCCATTCTTATCTGTATACTGTAAATCCTATGCAATGTTTTTTAATCTTAACTATTTCTTAGCTCTTAGTTTCTAAATCTTCCACCTTTTCCCAGCTCTTCGGTTCTTACAGCCAATCTCAATCTATTTGTATGCGAAAATCCTTTTCGCTACTTTATGGACTTGTGAATGGACTTAAAGAAAGGCCTGGTTTACTTTACAAGCTTACTTGTGTTTGCTTATACTAGTCGGGCTATTTCCCTTCCTTGTCTCTCAACTCTGTGGTAGAATGTAATCTGGATTCCCAGAGGAGGGGCTGCATTCCAGAGTAGCAAAAGACAGCGAAGTTGAGATCATTTGAGTAGGAGGAAGAGAGTCAGAACAGCTCCTCTCCAGGAGTTCTCAGAGTATATGCTTAATGGTGTAAGTAGTTTGCTTTAGTTGGGAAAGATTTTTGTCTGTGAGTAAGGAACAATAAGGAAACTGCTTAAAAGAACTTCTTGGTTTTTGGACCATGATATCTCTGCCTCTCAGCAGTCTTACAATTCTGAGAATTGAACTTTTCTCTTGCTGTCTGAATGCTATTGATGAGGACATTGCCTTTGGGTTGAAGTCTTGTTTTTACCAAGTTTCTGCTGCCCTCATGGCCTTACTCTTTCCTTGACACACCCAGACCCATGCTTGTTTTTGCTTCCCTTTTTAATAAAACAAATTTTTTAATTAGGGAGAGATGAGACTGTTGTAATCATCCCTCCTAAATAAACATCACAACTCTGGATCTCAGGATACTTTCTCGTTCTGTCTTCCACACTGTTACAATGGAAAAGTAATTGGCTGGAGCTTGTTCACTCCCTCATTTTCAATTCCATTTAGCAATGGCCATGTTGTTTCCTAATATTGTATATCCTTCCCACAAACATCTTACGGTGTCATTTATTTCACACAATTACGCATTGTTTCCAAATTTCAAAGTAAATGATAAGGAGAAATTGTTAAGGAGAAATCACATAATTTGTCCTGGAAAATTAAAGAATTAACAGTAGCAAGGGCTCATAAACAGATTTGTCTTCTTAAATATCTCTAATTTTTGGCAATGGCTGTTGCTAGTGTTTGCCAAATTCTTTGCATATGCTAGGTTTCCTGATGACCTCTTATGGGAGAAGAAGAAATGTGTATACACCCTGAATGTCCTAGGGTTGAACTCAACCTGTGCCTTCATGGACATAACTTTATACTTTTGCTTTATTAGTAGTAATACCTAAGTGCCTTGCCGTTCTTCACAGTCTAGTTTATAGCTCTGAGATTTCCTGGTTGACTCCCATCCAAGTACTAATCAGATCTGATTAGCTACCTAATGTAAGATTAGCCAAAACTAGCTATGAAGCTAATGTATGTTTGGCTCTTCTGAGATGTCCTGCTTCTGAGCACAACAGACATTAAGAGGCTGAGTCCATATCTAATATCTCCACATTCTAATGGTGTTACTATAGGGTGCAATGGTGCTGAACTTGCTTGAATGTCCTCTTATCAAGTAATACATTGACCTAATATCATCCTAAGTGGCATCTCTTTCTTTTTCAGAGTATACCTTGAAAATGTATAGTTTTAGCATGGAAAAGTCTTCCCCAAAGACTTTGATCATTCATGAGACACTGATGTTTAGATGCTTCTGTGTTAATTATTTAAGGGATAGATTGAATGGAGGATGCTCATTTTTTTTACAGAGGCTGAATAAGGCTACCCTATCCAACTCATCCCTAACTCCCTGTTAACCCATTATGTAATAAAGATGAGACTTGTTGTTGTATTTTATCTTGGGTTCCTTTAATCTCCTTTCCATTTTCTTTTACTCTCTGAGGTGTATTTCTTTTGTCAGACCTAAAATACGCTTCAAGTGATATAATGAAAGAGATACTTTGAACACAACGGAGAGTCTTTTAATTATTGCATGTCATAGTCAAAGCAGGCATTCTTCCAAAGACAGTGGGAAAGGTACCTTAGCTGCCTTTAGGACTATTTGCAAACTATTACCAGAGAGATTTTTGCTTGTTAAAAAAATATCTATCTTCATCACTATTGAAAATAAACAAAACCATTAATTACATATCAAATTACAAAAGGGGGAAGGCTCAGCATATCCTTCTTTTTAAAAAAATTTTTTTATAAAAACTAATGAAACATGACTGCACTTTTATTTGTAAATTAGCATACCTATGTTCTCACAATAGAATAAATGTTTGTAGTACTTCAGTGGTCCACAAATCTTACAAGAAATAGATTTATTGATTCAGTAGTACTAGGCTGCCAACTTCTATAATAAAGATATAGAATTGCAGCCAGCCTAAATTTAGGTATTTGATGAAATACGTGTAATAAGGCTTTTCAAAGCAAGAACAGATGGATTAGCTATGAGAGGAGACAATTCCAAAATCCATATTACAGCCATAGTTCTGTTGGGCCCATGGGAAATTTATAAAACTGCTTTCTCCTTTGCATCCCTCCTTCCTTGCACTTCACTGCTACATGTATTATCACAGCATCCCTTGGCTGCTCTTGTTGGGAACATGGCAAAAACACTGGAGGATCACGTCTCTTTGGAACATCTGTCCCAGGTTCCACACCTTGCTCAGATGTAAGAGCTGGAAGTTACATGGGAGATGAAGGCAGCGATTGCTCATCAGTCATGGAAGCTTGTGCATTACAAACCTAGTATTGACTGACACATTATTTACTCTGTTCACCTCTCCCCCCCCCAATCTATTTTCTGACTCAATAAGTTTATGGAACTGCATAAATTCTCCCTCTCAGGTTGTTCTGTAATCTCTGAACACATTGTCTTCCTGTTCTTTCCTTCAACCAGCAAGTTCCAGCTGTTGGATTCTAGAAACAATTTTATTTCTATTGGTGGGGGGAGGGGGGGAGAAAAGATTGATGCTCAGGAAGCTGTGAAAACTGCAAAATGTTGTGGCTGCACAGGATTATTTTGAGTGAGGCAGTTGGACTAAGGTAAGAGGAAAGAGAGGCCTTCCATCAATCTGCATGCAGACCAACTCCTTGTTCACTGCAAAGAGATGAAATTGGTTATCTACACAGTCTGTAAAGCTAATACAGTTTTGACTGTTATGCTTATGTCAAACAGGAGTCCTGCTGAGAACCTAAAAAAACCGGAATGAAAATAAAAAAAAACAACTTTATTCTAAATGTATTTGGCCATATTAGTGCCATCACATCATATTAAGGTTACTATTTCCTTCAAAATAAAAGAAGCGCAAATCCAATCGCAGGCAGGTTTGTCAAGCTTTCTGCCCACCATTATTTTAATCACTTTCTTCTTTTTTGTAAAATGAAAAAGTACCTATTGTTTTTAACCATTTTGGCCAGTTGCTTTAAATGTATGAATATAAATTCACATTAAAGAGATAAGTTAGCTACTAATAGTAATTTTCACATATGTTCTTTATTTGGCAAAGGTGAATATAAGTTTTGTATGAAAGTTAGATCTGTATGCTATTGTGTTTCCTGAGTTGGGAACTTTGCACAAAACTCTGAGACAAGTGTGGATAAATTACCATTGCAATCTAGATTCAAAAATATAGGCACCAGTATATTTCCCACGACAGAGAGCTCAGGTTACATGGAAACATAACTTTTTGTTGTAATGCTGGTTCCATTTTACCAGCTAAATCTAGATTTTCTTTCTCTCAGTCTCTCTCCAAGGATACAGAATACATTCGTCCTTGGACCTTGACCCAAAAAGCCATTCTTTAAAGATTAGAAAAATATCCCAAGCAGCTTCAGACAGCCAAGTAAAGCAACGTGCTTGGAGGCCAGGCTTCCCAACAGTGAATTAGCCAATGTTCCTAGAAGCACCTCACCCCTTTTTTAAATTAGAAACAGAAGTAATGGCATATGAATGCCAAGGCTCAGGCCATGCCATGTTGAACCAGCCTGGTCCTCCAAGGCCCCTGTTGCTCCTACTTTATTTGCACAAGAGGGAGTATTTTTATTCCCTAAACCCCACAGATAGTCCAACGCATGGTCATGAGATAACATAGGCTGCTTATATTGTACAGCTGAATGAGTTATTGAAACTGTGTGTCCTAGACTCAGCATTCAGCACCTGTTAAATTTTGAATTTCCGTATAGTCTGCAGTCCCCACCCTGAGCAACTGCGATGTAAATTACGTCTCTGGAATGACAAATCTTTTTTTTTTTTTGTTTACTTACACATGCAAACCCTCTAACTCACAATTCTCAGTAGATGTTCGATCTCATATAATACACTCCCATTCCGTGGGATTACTTGAGAGAAGTCTATTTTAAGACGGCATCCCAGGATATTTATTTTCAGAGATGTAATTAAAAGATGTGCCCGCATAGGACATTTCTTTATCAAGCGCCACGCATGAATAGTTTAGATAGAAATGTAAATGAGAGCTGTACCAGAATCCCCTTGTGAATGGAGCTCTGGAATATGTATAGTATTTTACTTCTGAGGTCACCGCATACCAGAAGTAAGTGCTGACCCAATTTTTGTTATTCCCAGAGATAATGTTTCCTCAGAGAGCAGCAAAAAAATAGGGCAATCCTTTTGACATGTATTATAGGCCTACAAGGGCAAAAGTAAAAAAAAAAAATGCTTAATAGCTATTTAATTCTCTCTTTCTTCCTCACATAATTTGAAAATAAAAAATTATTTAAATGCAGTACAATTGCTCACAGTATGCAATATCGTGTGATGCTTACACAACTACGTTGAATTTCTAGCTGATGGCAGTTTGAGGGGTACAATTAAGAAGGACATTTTTGCAAAATATGAACTCACCATAACTCACTTCTTGATCTCCTTCCATCTATCACAGGTCTGCTCTTCCCTTCCAGAGGTTCTCGCAGAATTCAATAGTGTTATCAGAATGTCTATTTCCCCATTTAGTCTTTTTAAAACTCTTATTATTTATCTTTCTTATTTTCAAATACAGAACCATCGCAACCATAACTGATAGCTACTTCTTTCAAGATGTATTTCTCATTTCGCTTTTATGAATTGTGAGGCATGAAAATGATGATTTAATTCTCAGCTCACTTAGTCAATAACTGCCTAATTCAATATGTATGGCATTGCTTTCCATTTTGAACATGGCAGATAATAGTAATACCAGCTCATTTTACTATTAGTGGAACTGGTTCATATGTTACTCTTATTTGTACAGCAAGTAAGTAAATAAATAGTTTATTGAATAAATCTCCAGGTTGTTTCAATTGTTTGTGTATATTCATTAAATTTTTGATTGTCTGCATTACAATCTCCACACTTACTTACAAAAATCTCTTTTGAGAAATACAAACATATGAACGCACACTTGCCCATACTGCCTTAATAAAAGATATAACTCAACTTCCACAGAGATCTTTACGGAAGATCTCTGCAATGGTCTGGAATTTGGACTAGATGGTTTTTTAAGATCCTTTGCAATCAAGACATTTTATGATTCTATGATATTATGTGAGGTTTGGTGCTAATCTGATCTGCTTTACTTTATGCTTTGAGGACATATTTCTACTCCAGAAGATCTGAAATGTACATAAATTTGTCGGTTCACTTAGCAGCCGAGTTTGAAGTAGTTTAGTTATTGTGCACTGTTTCTTCCTGTCAACAGTTGTTGCCATTTGCTCCTCTTAAAAATGATGCAAGAGTAAAACAATGCATAGGTAGGGCTGTCTTGTTTTCTTGAGGATTTTTTTTTACATGTTAATTGATGGAATATTAAAATAATTTACCTCCTTGGTGGTTGTTGTGATTATGAAGCTGGTGAAATTTGACAAAGAGTTCTTTCCTGGACTAGCTCAAGTATTTCCTTCCTTCCTTCCTTCCTTCCTTCCTTCCTTCCTTCCTTCCTTCCTCCCTCCCTCCCTCCCTCCCTCCCTCCCTCCCTCCCTTCTTTCTAGGAAAGGTAAAGAAGCAGAGGAATTCAAAAATCCCTTACTGAAGTAAACCTGATCCAGCGAGAACATCAGATTGAACATCAGCCGAAGGAAGCAAGGTGATTTCATTTCTAGCTGGTGCACACACAGGGGACAATCAGCTTAAAACTGTAGTATGGATATCTCCTATTTTATGCATGTTCAAATGCAAGCCATAGATTTATTGGGGAACACTAATATAAATCTGACTTCTAAAATTTAACCTGCCATGGGTCCAATGGGGGAAGAAAGAAAAAAGGAAAGCTCAAACCCAGCTCCCAAAAGGCGACTTGTAACTTTTTCTCAGACTCAAATATCAGTTATATTATTATTATTATTATTATTATTATTATTATTATTATTATTTATTGGTTAATCTTTAGTGAGATTCACAGCCTTTGAGGCTGGTTAATAGCTCAGCAGCTCGAGTCCTAACCAAGGACCTAAGAACTGTTAAGGTATCGTTGGAGGATGTAAGCTGTTCCGAGTAAGGTGGTTTTTTGTAGAGTATTATTATTATTATTATTATTATTATTATTATTATTATTATTATTATTGGTTCGATTTATATGCCACCCTTTTCCAGAGACTCAGGGCGGCTTACAATGCATTAAGCAATAGCCTTCATACTTTTGTATATACCTGCTTAGTAGGGCTTTCGCCCCCCCCCCCAAGCGGTGTTCTTTTTTATACAAAGTCAGCTTATTGCCCCCACAAACTGGGTCCTCATTTCACCTACCTCGAAAGGATGGAAGGCTGAGTCAATCTTGAGCCTGGTGAGATTTGAACTTGCAGTAATTGCAGGCAGCTGGTGTTACTTAACAGTGTTTTAGTCTACTGCACTACCAAGGCTCTTATATTGTTAGATAAAATAAATGTAATAGTTCAGATTCTCAGAAACCGCAGCCTTGAGGATGTAATTCCACAAAGGAAGACATGACTATGGCAAATTTAGCTATTTTATAGAAACATATTAAGAATGCAGTAATATAATTTTCAATTGCCATGTTTACATATACCATACTGAAGAATGTTGCATCAATGAACTGTATCAGATGTGGCTTGATCTATTTTGTCCTAATCACATAGCTGCTGTCTCTGGACAAATTCTAGAAAATTAAACTGACTCTATGTCAGTTTAATAGATTACAACCCTCCAGGAATTGCCAAAAAAAATATCCAATGCATCGATTTTCTTTGATAAAAATGGAGCCAGCATTTTCATGACAATGAAGGGGATATAGCTCTAAACAAAGAAACAAAGAGACAAGACGAAAGCACGATCATGTTACTGAACAATTCTATTTTTTTAATGAAGTGCAGAGGAAGTAAAAATAGCAGCGTATCTACTGCATAATAGTACTGCAATAAAGAGAATAAAGAGAATCTTTTTCAAGGAGTCATTTTAATTTGAAGAAACAAAAAGGGTTAAAGATTACATCTAAACTCTTGTTTAGAGATCATACACACCAGAGGTGGTATTCAGCAGGTTCTGACCAGTTCTGGAGAACCGGTAGCGGAAATTTTGAGTACTTCGGAGAACCGGTAAATAACATCTCTGGCTGGCCCCGCCCTCATTTATGCTCTGCCTCCCGAGTCCCAGCTGATCGGGAGGAAATGGGGATTTTGCAGTTACCTTTCCCTGGAGTGGGGAGGGAATGGAGATTTTACAGTATCCTTCCCCTGCCACACCCAGCCAGCCACGCCCACCAAGCCATGCCACGCCCACCAAGCCATGCCACGCCCACCAAGCCATGCCCACAGAACTGGTAGTAAAAATTTTTGAATCCCATCACTGGTACACACAATGAATTTTTATGGCACAGAAAACGACATTGTTGCTTCTAACACAGTCTGTCAAAGTATGTTTTATTCTTCATAACATTTTCTGATTTTGACCACATATGGATTCCAGTGTTGTAGATTAATGTCTAGATTAACATTTTCATAAACAGTGAAAGCTAACAGAAAGCACAGAAAAATTATTATAACCAAATCAATGACAAAAATCTATGTTACTGAAGTTTTAAAATCATTAGCATCTTGAAGATGAGAGTTGATATGTAACATACCAGAACTGGATATGTTTAGGAAGAGAAAACTGACAGGATATGAGATAAATCTTCAAAATACCCTAGGAAATGCCATATGGAAGAATCTTTTCTTTGTCATCCCATTTGGCAACAACTGAAATAATGCTCTTAAAGTGTAGGAAAATTTCAGATGAAGTTAGGAAAAGCATCTTCATGGTAAGATCATTTCTCTAAGGAGGCTAAAGTCACCTTTAAGTAGAGACTATGCTGACATCTGTTAGACATGTTTTTATTTTGGATTCCTGTTCCGAACAGGGAATTCAGCTTAGTGACCTATATGATCCTTCCTACTCTCTGATTTTATACCACAAATATTTCAGATTGCAAGCTGGAATAACTTAGTAAGAATGCATAATAGTAACTGTCTGAAAAATGAACCCGACAGGATTTAGGGTAATAATGTGCTAATCTTTTAGAGAAAAATATTTCTTATTAAAACATTTAACTTGTAACATTGATAATGTTCATAACAGCCGGGTGAGGAAAGTAATAAAAACACTAATGACTTTATTGTGCAAACAATAAAAGGGAAACGACAGCTTTCATTAAAAAAAATATAGCAAGAGGACATTTTAGAGAAAAATAATAGTGAGCTAACTATTTATAAGCAATCACAGCTAATGCATTTCATAAAGGGGAAGCTTACAGTCCTAGTTATGTTGCTACTTCATTTAAATTTGACAAAAAGGTGTGTCGGTGTGTATACTGTATGTATGCAACATATGTATGTACACACACCTACACATATTTAGTATCTTTGCTTCAGCCTTCTCTTTTAAATTTGTGTGTGTGTGTGTGTGTGTGCATGTGTTGAGTTGTTTCACCAAGTGACTATTCATTTGTAAACATTTTAGTTCTCCAAATTACTTTTTCTTACTTTGAGGGAGGATAGTTGGTTTGCACAGATAAATTAGCACTTGCACGTTAATGTTCATGCCAAGGACATGGTTAAAGAAGTGCAGTTCACTGAGATCACCAACAGTTTTGACATTTAGCATTTGTTCTTTGTAATTGCCCATTTGCTTGTCATACTGAAAGATGCAAGCATCAAAGGTGCTAAGCTTTTCACCTCCATGCTTTCGCATGACAAAAGCATTTCCCTGTTATGCTCCTAATTTTCATTTTTAAATCATAGCATTTAACACTAAAAAATCCTTACTGCGATTAAACCGAGATACTTTCTGCTCAGTTATCCTTGCTTCTTGGTAGACTTCATAAATGAGTGGCTTATTTCAGAACAGGTGTTAGAAGCAAAAAAATATATAGCAAATTTCCCCTTCCAATTCAGTCCTGGTTTCATATTCGCAATTTTGCAAATGATTTTTAAAGTACTGAACTGTGTCATAAAATTAGGAAACATGAGTATTCATATATAATGACAGTAGAACTCATCATGTACAGGTTTAGGAAATGTGAACTTGTCAAATCATATAAAATGTGAACTGAAATAATTGCTCCGTTGGCCCTAACTGACACAACTGTTTGATTAAACCAACTGTTTGATAAGAGTATTTACGATGTTCGTACAAACAGTCCACCATCACACACACACACACACACACACACACACACACAAACACACACCACAAATATGGAAATGAACATCTACAATATTTTCTTTTGGTTGATGGCACTGATCGATATGGTGAATATTTAGAAGTCTAGCACACAAATAATAAAAAAAGAAATCTGTTGTTGCTCTTCTCTAAGCTTGGTTTGAGGTTGAAGAAGTTTCATTACTAGCTAACCGCATGGTTGTAGGAATGCAGAAGAAATGCAGTTCATTGGTTGGAAAGAGTCATATATTATTCTGTTTTGCCTGTTCTGTGCTCACAAAATCTTGCATTAATAATGGTTACTTAGGGGTATAATTAAATGTTTTCTCCCCTCCAGTTAAGCTCAGAAAACTCGGACAATGCAACACGTCAAAAGTAAGCTACAGATGTTTATTACCATCACAAAAAGAGCAGATTTCACAATCCTGCACATAGACAATTTTACTCTACCTACAAACTATTTGAACCCAGAATGTCTTGCATTGTCATCAACTGCCAAAAACTGCAGTTGGCATGACACAGGTTCACTAACTTGAAAGACAGATCAGAAGAGTAGATCAAAGCCCTTTCAGTGGAACATCCTGCCTGCAAGATAACTTTGTACCCACTCTTCTGATCTGTTTTTGAGAATATGGATTCATCCATTTCCTCCCCCACCCCTAATCCAGGAGAACAACAAGCTGTATTACAAAACACAGCAAAAAGCACAGCTTCCAGAGAAGCCTCTAACAACTCCGTAGAAGCATGGAATAACAGAACCATTTCAAGAACTCCTGATTTAATCATGCAAGTGAAGATGCATTCATAAGCCATATTTTCAAAGTATCTTTTCAAAGTATTTAGGTCACTGGCATATGTAATATCTGTAAGTACTTATTCATTACTAAAAAAAGACTTTAAAAGCTCCATAAATGTTAACCAGACTATTTGGAATTAGGTAATATCAAAGCAAGTCTCAGGAATGCTTTTATGAAAGCCATTATGGGCACTATCCCTCAGCTCACCAAAGAAGCCACTGTATTTGTTGTTTGGAAGGAGGTGTACCACTAATGTCTCCTTCTCCAAATGATGACACTGAGAAAAAAGTTTATGACAAGCTTAGGATGTACAGAAAAACCACCAGAAAGGCCACCAGACTCTCCACTACAAAAAGCATCCAAAATGTTGACAAGGAACCTGCAGAAGGCTGGAAATTTCATAGTTTCATCTTCCTAGTAACCTGGAGAAGGACAGGACCTACCCATCAGGGAAGATAAAAGTGACACAGGCAGTATTTTGAGACGAGTGCTCCAATGTGTTTATAACATCCACTGATATTGTCACTTGAGACAATATAAATATGATCCTGATAACCAAAGTCATAATGGAAATAAGTTTTTTTATTGGTATACTGATTTAACTTCTGCATATAATTGAAATAGTGCCCAAAATAAAAATAAAAAAGGCACTCTAAAATGTTATTTACACATCAGGCTGTACTGTCTTGGTACTTTTCTGGATTAGAGAAACACATAGCTGCCACATGCTACATACTGGACAAGAAGTTTACCTTTTTTTAAAAAAAAATAGACATAGCTTCAATGGACAGAATTAATCAGGCACCAATTCTCACTTCAGTGAAACTATAAAGTTGCTGTGACATCTACCACTGAGATCAAACTCTGCTGTTCTTGCAGTTGGAGTTCATTAGCTGTGGTTAAAGCAACATTAAAAGGGTCTGGAAGTAGTAAAGACAAAAAGAGCCTTCTGTATTCCATTTTTTTTCTGGATTTAGTTTAGCACAATCATATTGGGAAAGGATTAGTTTCATAAATGGATTTCCTCTGTGTCTCAAACTGGCAGAACTGAATGCCTCTTTGGAGAATTAAATCAGAAAGGAGAACTGGCTGTGCTTCGATCAACGTCATAGAATTTGGTCTTTGTGGCAAAGATTCAGCATACTGAAATTAGAGCTTCAGACCATTCTGTTGAGAGGGAGATTTATTTATAAACCCAATATTTTCAACTGCTCAACATCCAGGAACAACATTCCTCTAAAACAGGGGTGTCAAACTCAAGGCCTGGGGCCCAGATCTGGCCCGTCGGGTACTTAGCTCTGGCCCATGGGGCTGCCCTGGAAATAGCGAAGGACTGGCCCACGGTGCCTCTGCCAGCGAAAATGGAGGCCCTCCCGAGCTCTGTTTTCACTGGCAGAGGGTTGCAGGAGGCCATCGCAGCCGAAAACGGAGATCAGGAGCCTGTTTTCTCTGGCAGAACAGTTGGGCCACCACAGGCACCCCCAACACGAGTGACATCGAGCTGGCCATGCCCACTCCACCACCATCCCCGACTTCAAACACAACCCTGATGCAGCCCTCAATGAAATTGAGTTTGACACCCCTGCTCTAAAAGGTCTTCACAAAAAGCTATTTCTTAGTGCCTAAATTGGTGACCACCATTGTTTTTTTCCCCAATAATAATAGTACAATACTATTCATGAGGCATTTTGAGGACCAAATGAGTGCAAGCTGTTTAGAAAATTACCAAGTTTTAACTGATGGCAAAAAATAATAATATTTTTTTAAAAAACATAGAGTTTCTTTTTAATAAGTTTTCTATCCTTCCAAAACATGTTGCTACTCTTCCCTGAAAGCTTTTCTTTCTGAAAATCATCTTATTAAAGTAAATTATTTGATAGTACTTGGGATCCACTTGTCTTTTTATGAAATTTGTTGTTTTGTCAAATGTCAGGGTAGTGATCTGGTGCCCAGGCAATTGGGGTTTTTTTTGATCCAGAGACAATAAGCATACCAGCGAATAAAGAGATTTAAAGCTTTATTTTAACCCAAGCAAACAGATTTAAAAGCATAACATAAAAAGCATACAAACCAAGCAAGGTGGTACCTACATTTTTTACAAACCATTAGGTGCTCTTTAATAACAACAGCAGAGATACCGTAAGATATGTAAACTTTTAGACTTTTCTTAATATGGAGAAATCAAAATATGTAGTTAAACTCCTCAAATATAAGTTTTCTGCATTGCCACTACATTTGTTTCCATCTTTCCCCCCAAATTTAAATATATGTCATCTCCTCTTCCACTATCTATGTATCTTCAGTTACATGTTCAGCAGTTGTGGAGGTACCTCTGTTAGATATTTGTAGTTAATACAAGTTGCTTTTTTCATTGACTAAAAAAAAATTGCTTAATTAAGAAGTATTCTGTTAATTGTTTGGCTTTTGTGGCAACGTGACTAGAGATAAAAAAAAAACACAGAGGTCTTTCTTTTCTGGAGATTTGTTAACTTTATATCCATGCTTAATTACAGATGTCATCATTCCAAAATCTTTATATTCCCTGCTAGAAATCTTGATTTTATACTCTTGTGGTTGCTTTGGTTTATCATTGAAAGTAATAGCTTAATAATATGTAGCTGCTTTTGCCAACTTTCTGGTCTAATGCAGGCTGAACGTTTTGGGAGATATCGTCCCAACACTTCTAGAGAATATCAAGCGGAGAAGACTAATACATAGTAAACAAACAAACAAACTTGAGATCTGTCTTCTTACTAAGATAAAGTTGTACAGTTCCTTTTTTCCCCTCAAGGATACTCTACATTTGATGCTAAATTCGATTCCTTTCCAGAGCTAATTTGTACTGCCAGATTTTGAACACTGTATTTCAACGCTCTATGTTTAATTGGATTCATATTTTTATTTAAGCAATCGAAGTCTCTGGACAAATAAGCCAACAATCTATAATATGTTGAAAATCTTGTAAATCAATTTATTCAGGGGTTGTGAAAGAGCTTTTTTTCCTAGAGATTGTGTCCCTAGCAGATCAACAAAGGGAGATGTTTAACTTTCTACCTACGCTGCAAATAAATCACATAATTATGTGTTCTTACCTGATCGGTTGGATATAATATAACAGTAGGTTTAACAATCCTCTCCCAAATATGATTGCAAGCCCGATAGTATTTTTAGCTTATTTTATTTTGTACTGAAAAAGGTTAGTAAAAGCAAACCTGACCTAAAAATCATCAGAATCAGACAGGTAGCTTAGAAAATCCAACAGCAGGTGCTTCCGTAATGATGACACAGCTCCCTTTGGCATAGTATGAACTTGTAATGAAGGTTGTCACTTTTGGTTATCAATATTTTCTCTGGAGGCAATAGCACTAACCTTGTGTCATTTAGGCCAACAGACCAAAATAATAAGTCTCTTGTGCCCAAATTAAATTAACTGAAAATCTGAGACATACATAAGGTAGGCGGAATAGCACCTGTAAATGTTTTTTTTTTTAAAAAAAAAAACAGTAGGATAGGATAGGATAGGATAGGATAGGATAGGATAGGATAGGATAGGATAGGATAAATAGGGAAGGAAGAGGAGAGGAGAGGAGAGGAGAGGAGAGGAGAGGAGAGAAGAGAAGAGAAGAGAAGAGAAGAGAAGAGAAGAGAAGAGAAGAGAAGAGAAGAGAAGAGAAGATAATTTTATTTGGCCAAATGTGATTAGACACACCAAGAATTTGTCTCCGGTGTAGAAGCTCTCACCAATGCAACAGATAATAATCATGAAAAAATACAAATAATGACTCCTTTAAAACCACTTACATAATTTCATCTATCTACGAATAAGCACTGGCCTTTTAATTAAATTTCTATCCAAAACACTACTAATTCCACTGGGATTTCTGTTAGAAATGCTATTAGTCCCACTGATCTCATTCATGAACCACCTTAAATTGTAATGTGATTTGTTTGCTTTTGCCTTAGCAAGACATACAAAGAAATTAATAATGTTGTTTGATGTAAAGAGGAGCCGTGTCAGTCCTGCTACTCTTGCGGCTTGTTCAAAAAACCCAAAGTTTTAAAATTTCCCTTTAAGGGGCACTTATTACCCACCAAAAAGTCTATCAGGTAGCTGGGAAATGAAGCAAAAAAGAAGTGTTCTGCATGTATTAAATTTTGAAACTGGAAATATGCAATAAAGAAGATCTTATGTTCTTAGTTGGATCTTTTTTAAATGCAAATGTAATGCGATTTTATAGATTTATTTTTTTAAAATGTATATAATTTATAATTTTATAGTTAATTATAGTTTTATTCATTTGCATTTTATCACACCATTAACTCAGAAGTAGACTTTTCTTTCTAAATCTGAGTAGACAATTTAATTGCTGATTCAGAGACAGGTAGAGCTGAATGATTTTTGCAGCCCCTGTATAGTATAAAAACCATAGACTTCATGAGAAGAGGTGCAGCCTGGCTCAGAAATTGTCCCAGTGCAAGGTCTGATAGGGTTGGCGTCAGTGGTGGGTTCCTCCCGGTTCCGCCCGGTTCCGAGCCGGTAGCGGTGACGATATAAAGTCACCAAATCCGTTCTGCCCCCCCCCACCCCCACCCCCTGCATTATTCTTACCTTTTATTTGGCCCCACCCCCAATCTATTGCTGCTTCCTGAGTCCCAGCTGATGGCTAGAGGGAAAAAAGTGTTTAAACTCTTGCCGCGGGGCTTCAAAGGGCCGCCCTACAGCTGATCAGTGTTAAAAGAAAACAAATGAGTAGACCGGTGCCTGCAAAAATAAATGGGTAGACCAGTGCCTGCAAAAATACATGAGCAGACCAGTGCCTGCAAAAATAAATGGGTAGATCGGCACAGCTCTGCAAGCAGTTAAAAGCCTGGTAGACCAGTACCTCTGCTAAATCCTAAATAATTGTCACATGACCATAAAGCCATGCCCACAAAATAAGCCATGCCCACAGAACCGGTAGTAAAAATTTTTAGAACCCACCCCTGGTTGGCGTATCAGAAAAGTGTATTAGAAGTTTTTTAAAAATAAAAATCAAAGCTCATCTCTAAATTTGAAAGTGTGTTTTGTCTTTGAGAGCCAGTTTAATCCAGTGATTAAACTTATGACCAGGATATAGATCATAAATTCTAGCCCTTCTTTACATGCTTTCTCTTCTCCTAAGAAGCTGTAATGGCAATCGCAAGCTGGTTTTAAAAATTGTCTAAAAACATTATTTAGAAAGCTTTGTGGACTTGTTCACCCAAATGACAGAAGCCAAAACTGACTTGAAGAAGGTATAAAAGAAACAAAAACTCCAAAGTAACAATAATATTGATTTTCTTTGGAAGTTTCTGTTTTTAAGAAAGGACATCTTGGGATCATTCTTTAATTATTTTGGGGTAATTTAGTTCTTGTAAGAAAAAAATTGATTGTTGACAGTAAATTGCATTATTTAGGATACTTTCCTTAAGTGTTACTCTTAAGACATTATTCTTATGACTCTTAATACTCTTAAGACATATTCATTATGATTTGCTGGAAATGAACATGGATGAAACAATTATTTCAAAAATCAACTGGTATTTAATTAAGATGTTAACAAAATATATGCAGCTGGTTGAAAATTGGCCAATTTAGCCAAGACAGAAAACATTGGTCTTTGATAAAACTATGTTATTAAATTCAGAGAATAATTGAACTTAGTAACTTTAATGGTACCTTTTTATCAGGGAATCTCATATTTCTACAGTTTATTCTTTATTTTTTAATGATTTTTTTAAAAATCCATCTTTATTATTTTTGGGAAATGACTCAAGATGGCAAACATGCTTAATACTCCTCCCTCCTCCTATTTTCCCCACAACCACCACCTACTAGGTGGATGGGCTAAGAGAGAATGATTCTTTAAATTTGTATAATATGATACAATGTGTGTGAAGCAGTGGTGGGTTTCCAATTTTTTTACTATCGGTTCTGTGGATGTGGCTTGGTGGGCATGGCTTGGTGGGCATGGCAGGGGAAGCATATTGTAAAATCTCCATTCCCACCCCACTCCAGGGGAAGGTTACTGCAAAATTCCCATTTCTTCCCGATCAGCTGGGACTTGGGAGGCAGAGAATAGATGGGGGCGGGACCAGTCAGAATTTTTACTACCGGTTCTCCGAATTACTCAAAATTTCTTCTACTGGTTCTCCAGAACTGGTCCAAACCCACCTCTGGTGTGAAGGACATTTTAAGAAAGTGAATAGAAACTTTCTGATAGCACGTTTGAGTTCCCATATTTAATTTAGTATACAACAGTTTCCATTTACACCCAGGTTTAGATTTTATGGCATTGCTTTCTTTCTACAGCTGAGAGAGAGAGTGACTGACTCAAAATCACCCAGTTGGCTCTCATCTTTAAAACAGGACTAGAAGTCTCAGTTTCCCAGGTTTGAACCTAGTACACCAAAGTGTAGCCTCATAAAATCAAGAGGACTCTAGGTCTAAATAAACATAGGAAGGGGAACATTGTATACATGGGTTACATGACAAGGATTTTCAGTAGAATGCTAGGATTCAGGTTGATACTGGTATATTCCTTCTGAAATCATCACAACAGGCAAGGATAAATGATAATTGCTTATTCTATCACTGACTTAAGTGGCATTCCAGTGCACTTTTCCTTTTTTTTAAAAAAAAGGTCTACAGCTTTAAAAAGATGATACCAAATTAAAGTCTTAGAAGAATTGAAGGGCACTGCAGCAACATTGTCAAAGCTGAGGAAAAAAGCAAGCCACCTGCACAGCTATGATTCATGTATCACCATTTACGAAGTCAAGAGTAATGTTAAAAGAGACAGTGTATATATTCACACTGGATTAATGAGGAGGATGAACAAAAAGTGAAGATGATGAACACTTCAAGGAGCTGGAAGAAAATGCCCTGAGCCTGACATTAAAAGGGGAAAAAAACTTTTCATGATGAGCAAAGATATCTTCTTAGAGCGTTGTCAGGGTAGGCATGGCCAGCTCAATGTCATTCATGTCGGGGGCGCCTGTGATAACCCAGTAAAAACAGGCTCCCGAGCTCAGTTTTTAGCGGCCTCCTACAACCCTCTGCCACAGAAAACAGAGCTTGGAAGAACCACCTGCAGCCCTCATAAATTCAGTTTTCACTGGCAGAGGCACTGCGGGCCGGTCCTTCGCTGCTTCTAGTGTGGCTCCATGGACCAGATCTAAGCACCCTGTGGACCGAATGTGGCCCCCGGGCTTTGAGCTTGACCCCCCTGTCTTAAAGCTATTGTTGTATAATAACACAGATGTGAGAATTGTGAATTGATCAACGGTCCCAAGTTACTTGTAGCCTTGTTTTTTTGGAACCAGATGACTTTGTATGCCATACCTGACTTCAAAGTATTTACCTTATAAGTAGTAGGAAATGCCTGGCAATGTTTAAAGCAGTATTTTCCAACCTCAGCAATTTTAAGACAAATGGACTTCAATTCCCAGAATTCCCCAGTCAGTATGATGGCCTGGGGGATTCTGGGAGTTGAAGTCCACTCATCTTAAAGTTTCTGCAGTTGGGAGACATAGCCATAATGGAAAACATTGCATATCTTCGCCCCTTAAGGTACTTAGGCTAAGCGTTTATTACTCAGAGCTGTCTACAGCAGATTGTACATTGGAAATAATACAATGAAATATATTAAACTGTTCTTTCTGTAGCTATGGGAGAGACCCATGCACTCCTGTGTTTAAAAAAAAAAATAGTCCAATGAAGATTAAGGCCAAAGTTTGATGTTGGCTTCTTAACTTTTGGTTAAAATTCTACTTTCCCTTCAGCAGGACTGGCCATCTCTATCTTGCCTGACAATTTTCAGTCTAACTGGCACAGGCACTTAGAGAGGAAATAAGGCTTGTATACTTGTTCCCTAATTTTCTAATCTCCCAGGGATATGAGAATGCTAAACAGATGTTCAGATAACATTTTTTTAAAAAAATAGTGAAAGGCAATTGAAATTCTCCGTCACATATCAAGTTTCTGGGAGAATTTCAGAATGTTTTCAATACCACCAGTTATCTGGATAATTTTGTGAGTATGAAAGGACACAGAGTTTTTGCATTTGCACCAGCTTCTTTCAACGCGCTCTCTTTTCATTGCGGCAGGAGAGATATATCGGCTTTCTCCTTTGCCTCTGTGGATCAGGGAAAGTCATAAAACGAGTCACACCTCTTGCCTAGTTCAATCCATCCTTTTATCCTTTTTGCCCCCTTTAAATGAACAGGCCAGGTGGGCCTGATGAGTTTTATATCCACTTATTTTAGCAGAAATGAAACCATCAATTAGTCACAAAAAGAAAAAAAAATAATGCACTACAGAGCTGGAGACCCTGGATTCTGATAATTATTTAATTACATTCTTTAAGCAACGGTGACATTTAATGTAAGCAATCAGAGAGCTGGATGCAGGATCACTCCCTTGCCAATTAGTCCAACTGTGTTTTTGCATGCTCTTTTATTTTTTATAGTTTGATGGAATTTTTTTTTTCAAAATCTAAGTCATAAAAGCTAATAAAATAATAATAATAATAATAATAATAATAATAATAATAATAATAATAATAATACAGGGGGTAAAGAGTGGCCCTGTCATTCTCTAATACCCTCCAGAAAAACTCTTGTGTTAATAATTTCTGGAAGGTCAGCAGAAAGATCCTAGCCTAATCCAAATACTGTGGGAAACATTTATTTGTATGATTGTAATGCTATCTAAAAATAACAATTTCAGTTTACCCCAATTTTTAGTGTATTCCATTAACATATTTATTCTGAAACATACATTTTTATTATGAATTAAGGTGAATATACGTGTCCCAGGATAAAGTTGCAGGATCCAATCTGAGGCAGTCACTGGGACCAGATGTTTTGTCTTCCAAGTTTTTGGACTCATGCTGGAGCCCATCCTCAGAGAACTTCTCTCTGGCAGAGTGTGTACTTTGGGCTAAATGTCTATGGAGATTCTCAGTCATCCAGGTCATGGTTGTCCCAAAAGTGCTTTTTTTCAAGAGCCAACTGGACTTTCTGGTTTTTCTTTGAATATGTTTGTCTTCAAAGTGTAGTTCAGGTTGTTCTGTGTGTGATATTTATATGACACCTGTTATATGTGGCTTTTTAGATGTTGATTGGAGATCAGTGGTGGATTCCTCCCGGTTCTGCCCGGTTCCGCCGAGCCGGTAGCGGTGACAATATGATGTCACCGAACCGGTTCTGCCCCCCGGTTCTTATAGCTGATGGGCTATAAGAAAAAAAACTGTTTAAACTCTTGCCACGGGGCTTCAAAGGGCTGCCCTACAGCTGATCAGTGGTAAAAGGCGGTTTGGTGGTAGACTGGTGCCTCCAAATACAAATGAGTAGACCGGTGCTTGCAAAAATAAATGGGTAGACCAGAACAGCTCTGCAAGCAGTTAAAAGCCTGGTAGACCAAGTACCTCTGCTAAATCCTAAAGAATTGTCACATGACCATCAAGCCATGCCCACAAAATAAGCCATGCCCACAGAACCGGTAGTAAAAAAATTTAGAACCCACCCCTGTTGGAGATTGATGGCTGGCTATTAAATCGTTGTCTGTTATTTGCTTGTGCTGCCAAGCCTTCTGCCTCCTAAGCACTTGATAGGCTGCTGGTGAATTTGTATATGTATTGACTGACCAGGGGCCCAATTCCCAAACTTCAATCACTTCCCTGGCTGTTTTTGTGCCTGCTCGCCCAACAACCTTAAAAAGGTAAAGGTAAAGGTTCCCCTCACACATATGTGCTAGTCGTTCCTGACTCTAGGGGGTGTGCTCATCTCCGTTTCAAAGCCGAAGAGCCAGTGCTGTCTGAAGATGTCTCCATGGTCATGTGGCCGGCATGACTAAACGCCAAAGGTGCATGGAACGATGTTACAATCTTACAACCAACAACCTTAGTAACTGCAAAATTGAATGTCAAATTTTTGACAAGATGACACCTAAATACTTTTCTTTTCAATTTTAAAACCAGTCTTTACCATCATCAACTCTTGATCTTGTACAGTCATATCATGTGACCAAAGAGTGAGCTAGTGTATTTTGAGCCCCTTTCTGCAATGATTTTAAATGACATCTCAGTGTAGAATAAATTGCAGTAATGGATTTCGAAACATTGTATTAGGTAAAACAAGTAACTTACTCCCTCTTCAAAACTACTTTGGCAGTTAAAATAAACTGTCAGCTGAGCCATAAAACATTTAGACCCAAATAATGTTGATTAGAGTACCAAGTTACAAGAATACACCTCTGAAAAGTAAGGCTGTATAAGCTATACCTATACAAGTAGCTCATTACAAAAACTATCTTCATGAAATACTATCTCTTTGATTCCCTCAAAATATACAACTGTCTTTGTAACATTGACCTCATTATATCTCTAAGTTCCACTCTAACTACCTCACTCAAAATATAACATATTACTGTATCTAATAAAATCTTATGCATATGCACACACACACACACACACACACACAAACACACACAGAGAGAGAGAGAGAGAGAGAGAGAGAGAGAGAGAGAGAGAGAGAGAGAGAGAGAGAGAGTGGGGGGGAGACAGAGTGTTAAATTTATATTTACTGACAAAGAAATAAAGGGAGACTAGTATAGATCTATTTCAAGCTATTTAGCTCTCATCAGCTAGCCATACCCTTCTGGGATTCGAACCTGGGCTTGCTTGCATATTAGGCAGATGTCGTGAAAGCGACTGCCTGAGGGCTCCTGGATTGGAACTGAAAGGCAAAAAGGAAGCAGTAAACTCCTCCCCATATTTGGGTAGACCAAGCAGACATCCTGCAAGCTCCGGAATTTAAAATTTTAAAATAATTAAAATTTATGTTACTAAACTTTCGTCAGCCATCTGCTGACATCGTCAGAGTATTAAACTAACATTACAGAGATCTCTGCCTTTATATGCCATTAATCAATTTGGCCATTGCCCGTGCCTATTGCATAAATCTACGTGCATAAATATACCTAGATCGGTTGCATCCCTGCTCCTTTAAGCTTATTCCTACAAGCTATGATAGCATAATAAATAATTTGTGTATCAGAGTGAGTATGTCTGATACTTTTTTACTTTAAAAAATACCCCAATTCTTTAGGGCAATGTTTCTCAAACTTGGCAACTTTAAATGTGTGGACTTCAACTCCCCAAAATCCCCAGCCACCACACTGTTCTAGAAAGTTCTCCTATAGTAATGCAGACATGGAATGATAACAAGCTCCAGTCCCCACTGCCAATTTTAGAATATATTCATTGGATTGCCCACCAAAAAACTGCAGTTGTTCAACATGCAGCAACTTACTTTTTGGCAAACTATAGCCATCATAGACAATATGTTGTTGTGCAGTTACTGCAATGATGGCTAATAGATTTCTGAAGATATTTACATACATATATACATGGATTTATATTCTGTGAGGTATGTATTGATCATGCTGGTTGCTTGCTTATTTATGAGTTATGTTTATGTAGTTGATTGCATGTTCAAGGATCATAATAAATATTTAACTATGTCATGGAACAACCTTATTGATCAGAAACCATAATTTACAGATCATAAGGGCTAGGCGTATGTCATATTAAGCATAATGTGGTTTATTTTTCAGTTAGCAAAGCACAGCAACTAAATCTTCAAACAGTATGTTTTGTACAAGGATTCTTTAGATGAGTGGTGAAAATAATAGAAGATGTATCATATCTAGAATGCTTTACTTATTTACAAAGCTCAGGATCTTAATTCCTTTAGAAATCTATCTAATACTAGCCATTTATGAATATGTTTGTACAAGAATTATTGCTGAGCACATTGTAAGCCGCCCTAAGTCTCCGGAGAAGGGCGGCATATAAATAAATAAATAAATAAAAATAACTACTGAAAAAAAATCTAGGTTGGATGAAAATCATAGGAAGTATATCATATCTAAATATTTTACATATTTCCCACGTTTTAGGATCTTAAGTCCTTTAGAAATGTATGGATCTGAGTGGTGCGATGGGTTAGATGTGAAGATGCTCACCTCCCACTCAGAAGGTTGAAAGTTCCATCCCAGGCATCCTAGGAAGATCTGATGTTTCTCTATCAGGGCACAAAGAGAAATTATCTGCTGTGAACACTGCATAGATGTCAGGAAGGGCATCCAGCCAGTAAACGCTCAGCTCCATTCAGTTTCCCCAACTCCATCCCAATAGAAGGTATTACAGGGTCATAAAGAAAACCCTAGCTATTTATGGTTCTGCTTAGAGAAAACAGAATATCCTCTTTGTCAGTAGGGTATGGAAATAAATTAAAAGAATTGCATTCATATGTATCAGGATTGATTATTTTCTTGACCTTTGTGGATTAAGGTAGTGAGGTACTTCCATTCTTGTCATTTTATGAATGATGTCCTATCTTTGCCCTATTTGAACTAACTATCCATCTTTTTTCTGGCTAGCAGACTGATAATCAGTTACTAAATTGTGGAACTAAATTCTAATCTGATAATTCTGCCTCCACTGTATAATTCTTGCTGTGCCTTTAATCAGTTCATGGAGTCTGGGTGGACTTTTATTATTTATTTTATTTATTTTTATTTATTTAATTTATATACCGCCCTTCTCCTGAAGGATTCAGGGCGGTGAACAGCCATAATAAAAACAATGTACAAAAATTGAATTTAAGAGCAGATTAAAATAATTAAATCATGGGCTGAATTTAAAACTCTCATTTTAAAACCAATTTTAAAACCCCATTAAGACCAAATTAAAATCATTTATCCCATCAGAGTGGCTTGCTGGAATAACAGGGTCTTCACTGCATGACGGAAGGCGCGGAGGTCGGGGATCCTTCGTATGTCTGGAGATAATTCATTCCAGAGGGCAGGGGCCCCCACAGAGAAGGCTCTCCCCCTGGGGTTGCCAATCTACATTGTTTGGCTGACTGCACCCTGAAGAGGCCCTCTCTGTGTGAGCGTACCGGTCGATGGGAGGCAATCGGTGGCAGAATGTGGTCTTGTAGATAGCCAGGTCCTAAGCCATGGAGCGCTTTAAAGGTGGTAACCAACACCTTGAAGCACACCCAGAAGACCACCGGGAGCCAGTACAGCTCGCGCATAATTACATATCTACATATGTAATTATGTTTGTCTTACTGTAATTGTCTCCAGCATGGAAAGAGTTTAAAGGATAAGCTAACAATGAAACTGTTGGAGCTTCTTACTTTTCTTATGAAGTTGCACAAGTTTCTGTCCTCTTTTGTGTTTCTGTGCCATAAATATCCACGGACTAAGTTAGTTAGGCCTGCTCCTTTTAACATTGACATTCTGCAGTTTGGTCATTTTAACTACTCTTTTAACAATGACAGACAATTTGCTTTGTTATACAATTTAAAATTTGGGAGTCCCTCTTTTAAAATTTTAAATTGGTCCTGGTCCATACAAAGTTGCTGACTTTTTCTTCTCATTTTTATAAAGGGAGATTGAAATTGTTAAGGATATTGTTGAGTTACACCCGAAGTTGTGGTTTATAAAGCAGAGTACCGTTAGAGTTTTACGCACAGAAATGTTTTGAGAGTAATTGTGGCTAACATATAGACAAACTGGGTTTTATAGTATTTTACTTTTAGGGAAAAGCATAGTCCTTTAATAATCCAAGTCTTAGCCATATAAAGTGCAATATAAGATCAATCCAGGGATATAAACTCTTCTTACCAGTTTGTAGAAAAATACAAGGAACAATCAGGAACAATATAAAAACAGTTCAATAAATATCAGAAAGCAGTAAATAAATAATCATGATCAAACAATTGACCATATAGAGAGATCAAAAAGAGTTACAGCGTAGCAGCAGGTAAAAATGGTTAATTTAGCTCTCCTTAAATACATTGGCTACAGAGTTCAGCCAATCAGGATGTAGAATGACTCAGCACATTTCTTAAAGCTACATAATACATTCACATAATACAAACATATAATGTTGGCTTATATATTTCCTGGCCAACCAATTAGGCAATAACCATTTCCTAACAGAAATGGTCACCGTCTGAAGCAGTACTTTATCAATCATCCACATTTGCAATTCACCCTAACCAGGAAGGCTTTAAATTTCTCTACCTTTCAAGATCTCATTTGACTCTTTGCCATCATTTAGCATAGTTATTTTGATATATTTCTTGATTATTTCCCATCGAATGCAAACCAACATATTTTACCAACTGGGTTATCTGACAGCCAGAATTTTCCCACAAGAGATTTTCTTCTCTTTGTGTTTAGTATCTTGTATTTAAGTTTGGTCTGGGGCAGTGGTGAAATCCAAATTTTTTTACTACCAGTTCTGTGGGCGTGGCTTGATGGGCGTCGTGTGGCATGGTGGGCATGGTGTGGCTTGGTGGTTGTGACAGGGGAAGGACATTGCAAACTCTCCATTCCACCCCACTCCAGGGGGAAGGATATTGCAAAATCCCCATTCCCTCCTCACTCCTGGGGGAAGGATATTGCAAAATCTACATTCCCACTCCACTCTGGGGCCAGCCAGAAGTGGTATTTGCCAGTTCTCTGAACTACTCAAAATTTCCATTACCGGTTCTCCAGAACCTGTCAGAACCTGCTGGATTTCACCCCTGGGTTGGGGCCATTGATTTTATATTCATAAAATTCTCCAAAGTTCTGGATTGTCTTCATCAACTTTTTATTGCCCTTTGTGGTTTAATACTACATTATCTGCATAACAATTAAGCTTATATTCCTGTCTATTGATTTGTTTCCCAACTTGGAACTTTTCGGTCAATGTTACATTCCAATCTTGGCTATAGCAATTTGTCTCTTTTCTTTTTTGCTGATATTCTCTGTGTTGTTGTTGTTTTCCTGAGTTAATAGGCTAAAAAATTTCTTGGTGTATATGCATGTGCAAAATTATCCAGTTAACAATCCCGCACCCCCCCCCTCCGCAATTCATTTATTTCTAACAAATTTGGTTGCTGCTTGGTTTCTTGCAATTCTTTCATCAGTAGCCTTTTTAGTGTTACTTTAATACTTTTGTTCCAGTTATCTTGTTTTAGCATCTAATTGTTCTTCCTCTTTGTTGTTTTGCTAATAATTTGTCTGAATTAACCTGATAATTCTGAAGTGCATATGAAATTGAGTTCCAAGAAATTATATTAAGGAGAATAAAAGCCTTGAAAAGTTTCTCTTGCTTTGACCCAATAACATACACTTGCTTACAGTATTAAACCATAGAAAAGGATTTTAAGAAAATGGAGACCCTTCATTGAAAAACCTACAGGAAATAGTAGTATTATAACATAGCTACAAAAATCCTTTCTTTTTGGCTTATATAACTTACTTTGAACTGGTTTCATGCTGTTTATCCACTCTTAGCTACTGCCAGGCAGATTGTAAAAGAAAACTACAAGTTTTTCCTCTCATTTACTGGTCTTTGATATCAAGAGGAAGGTTGACCCAAGAAATTTTAGAGTTGGGAGCAGATGAGATAAAGCTTCTTGTATTGACAGTATCTTTTTTCAGACTTCCCAATGGATACCATCATTTGTCATATCAAAGGAGAAAGTCTTACATAATCTTTAAGCTGAGACCCACAACAGGAAAAGAAAACTGGGTCAAGAGTGAGTTAAATTTTATTTAAGTTATTTTTACTTACATTATGTAAATTAAACTCCAAAATTTAATAATGTCCCCTTTCTTCAAACTGAAAAGTTCAGTTTGAAGGGACTTCTGCAAGCTAGAACTATGGCTCTATAGAAGCTACATATAAACTAAAGCCACAACTTGTAGCTATGAGGGATGAAATGGCCCATGCAGCTTTACATTAGTACATGTTCTTCACCTTTTATGATTTCACCTTCTAGAATATATTTGCTCAGTTGTTTATTCAGAACAACTGGTTCAGTACAAGAAGGAAGTGCCCTGAGTGCATCATAAGACAGAGCACAGAGGAACCGTTAAAAACTTAAAATGGTTATGTTTCAAGAATTTGTTCCGTACAGAAGTGGGTTCTAAATTTTTTTACTACCGGTTCTGTGGGCGTAGCTTTTTTTATGGGCGTGGCTTGGGGGTAATGTGACTGGGTGGGCGTGGCCAACTCTTTTTTTTTTTACTTTTAAAAGCATTTTTTCAGCCGAAGAGGTTGTAGAAAAAATGCTTTTAAAAGTAAAAAAAAAAAAAGCCTCTGATGAGGTGGGCGAGCGGTGACCGGGCCGGGGACCGGTTCAGGAGCATGGCCAGCCAATGTTATGAACTACTAAACATTTTTACTACCGGTTCTTGAGAACTGGTGCAAACCGGGAGCAACCCACCACTGGTTTGGTAGTTGGAACAAAACCCTGGTTGTTCCAATTCTTTCTCAGTATTGTACAGCTAGTTTGATGCTGAGGAAAATGAAAGAGGTTCACATAAACCTGACTTAGTGATGACAATCAGAAAATTGAGAGTGAAAGATCAGAAAGGAGGTTGTTCTTTACAATTCCAGAATTCATCCGTGAAATAAGGACCTCATTTTGTTTAATGGTAGGATTAGTCCTGTAACAATCACTTGGAAAGTGTTAGCAAGCAAGAGAATTAATTTCCAATATTTACTGATGTATTCATTTTCATGTGAAGCAGAAAAGCAAAAACAGGACAGAATGCAGACGCTATATTGTTGTATTTATCCTTCAGTTCATTTTAGAGATTGCTGCCATACTTATTTGGGATTTCAGGTAAAAGATATTGACAGTAGCACTGAAAGCCAAAAGGGCTTATTTATATTAGATTTGGCTACCTAGCACTTTACGGTCAATATGCTGTTAAACAAACAAACACACACACACACACACACACACACACACACACACACACAATAAGTTAGCTGAATTACGGTTCACTGAATTAATACAATGGTCTGGGAACAATACTGAAACAAATTAACTACGCTATCTAGATTTACACTACACTACACAGAGCTACAAGCTAGCCAGCTATGTTTTAGTGTAATGAATTATTATAACTCAAGATAGAAAGAGTATTAATGGCTTGAACTTTGATGTTAGAGACTCCATTGGACAGCCAAAATAAACAACCAAAAAAAATGTAACTCCCTTCTAAATACTAATGGAACATCAAACAAATCAACTCAGTATTCTCAACGTACAAATAACCAGGCTCAAATTAATATGCTTTGGATATATGTGAATACCCAACTGTATCGGAGCTGATAAAGTTGGAAGAAAAGAAGAAAAGAGGATGACTACCAGCAAGAAAAATGGACTTAATTACAACATTGCTGTACCATTTGAAGATCTGAAAGACCAGGTTGGAGAGACATCATTCTAGAACAGATCATCCTAACAGTCAATACCAACCTGATGGCATTTAATGAATTATCCCAACTCCACTGAAGATCAGATAAATTCCAACCATAATTTACAGCCTTTTTCAAGAATAATACTATTTTATTGGTATTGGTAAAACATCCTCATTTTATTGATTTTCCTGCAGAACTTCCTTTGCCTACCATATAGATTTGGCACTAGATTAAATATATATATATATATATTCAGCTCTCCTGATTAAAACTACAAAAGTGACAATTTATTTTATTATTTCCAAGATACATTTCAATGTAGCTACCTATAAAATCTTTAGATATCTACTAAAAACTTATTCTCAGTAGAAGTAAGGATAGATTGAGGTAAATGTAAGATATATCTGAAATACAATGTATATGGTTATAAGAAATCTATTTAATTCTACTTGTATCATGGAAGAATATTTATTCCAGTATATTTTGATCCTGGTTTTTTTCACTATCCAGGTCAAACAAAGAAAACAAATTTGGAGGAAATTTGGGGGAAAGAAGTATTAACTTTTTGTCCTGGGTTGCTAGTTTTCCTCCATTTCCAAAAAGAAACCTAAATTAATGCCTATGCTTTCCTGTTGATATTTTATAAAATCCAAGATTGTATATTACCTGAGACACTCCCCACTTCCACAAGCTGGGATTTAGAAGTAATGCTCTGTAGGAGT
Source organism: Pantherophis guttatus (assembly GCF_059756535.1). Lineage (NCBI taxonomy): Eukaryota > Metazoa > Chordata > Lepidosauria > Squamata > Colubridae > Pantherophis > Pantherophis guttatus. The sequence continues at coordinate 73,784,140 of NC_142064.1, forward strand.
GAACTGGAGAGACAGGTGAAAGAGTACAGATTGGCCAACACCAGACAAATGAGTCCATAGAAATAATGTGGATATTGCAAAAAATCTCTGAAGGGGCCTAGTTTATTGGACTGTAAAGACAAGGAGGGAAACATGTACTTTAAGACATGCAAGATTCTGTTAATGGAACTTTGAAAGTTCTGAAATCAGTGGACCATTTCCATACGTGGTATCCTGATAGCCCTGATGACTTGCAAGAGTGTGGGGATGATCAAAATGTAGACAAGGCATTCATTTTATGGGTTGAAGGGGCCATGGGCCAAACCAGTGACAAGTAGGGGAGAGGGAAAATGGCTAAGCTTTCATCAGGCATATAGCATGAGTGGGTGTGTATGCGGGGGCACAATAGCTTTCCAATCAGAGGAAGACACATCTGTAGACTCATCTGGATTGCAGAATGCCTCATGTGATCTTGGGAAATTACTGGTAGAAGATAGGAATGACATCAGGGGTGGGTTCTAAATTTTTTTACTACCGGTTCTGTGGGCGTGGCTTATTTTGTGGGTGTGGCTTGATGGTCATGTGACAATTCTTTAAGATTTAGCAGAGGTACTGGTCTACCAAGCTTTTAACTGCTTGCAGAGCTGTACTGGTCTACTCATTTGTTTTTGGAGGCACTGGTCTACCCATTCGTTTTTGGAGGCACCGGTCTACCCATTCGTTTTTACAGGCACCAGTCTACTCATTCATTTTTGGAGGCACCGGTCTACCACCACACTGCCTTTTAACACTGATCAGCTGTAGGGCGGCCCTTTGAAGAGTTTAAACAGTTTTTTTCCTTCTAGCCAATCAGCTGGGACTCGGGAGGAAGCAATAGATTGGGGGTGAGGCCAAATAAAAGGTAAGAATAACACGGGGGGAGGGCGGGGGAGTGGGAGGGCCCAGCTCCCAAACAAAGAGAACTGGTTCGGTGACGTCATATCGTCACCGCTACCTGCTCAGCCGAACTGGGAGGAACCCACCACTGAATGACATGGCCATACTTCATTATCAGTATCCTCCACCAGTTTTCCCTGGGAACTTGGGAGGGGGCACTGAGGGTAAAGGGAGCAGTGATGTAATAGCATGTATGAATGACTTTGGGAGAGAAGGGAAATAGTCAAAGACTAGAAAATAATGAGGCAAATGGGCAGCTGAGTGCACAGAAGGAATCTAGAGATGGTTTTAGAAGGAAGCCTCTCTAGCTTCTTGAATTGTAAAGATAAGGGGGTCAGATTTGTGAGATGCTGTTAATCTAACATTACAATAAAGTAAAGTAGTAAGTAAGCTTCATGTACTACATAATCTCATATGAAATTTGTAAATAATACATTCATTTTAAAAGCAATTAAAGAATAGATTTCTCATATAATCACAACTAAATTAATTCCTAATGTAAAAACTACTGGAGAAGACAAAATAATGGTCATTTTAAAAAGGCAGCATTTCCAGAAATAGCAAACAGCATCAGGCAAAATACTGTTTCAAACCTAGTTCTATTTGGTTTTCAGAAGAGCTGAGGGAGATAAAATAGTTGATGAGACACCTAGCATGCTGCTGGAAGACTTTGAAGGGTGAACTCAACTAAGCATGTGCTAGAGTCGCTGTTAAAGCCTACTTAATGGCAGTAAGGATGACAAGCATCAGTACATTTTGCTTTTATTGCATCTGATGTCTCTGCTCTGAGTGACCCGGCTCCTTTTGGGAGAACGGAGCTTAAGTGAACATTACAGGGCTTTTGGGAGGCGTCTGCTAAGCCTTTGTTGACAAAATCACTTCCGTTTGCTCCAACTTTATATATGTAACTGAAGAAGATGATTTATATGACCAGTCAGGCTGAGTTTGATCCTTTGAGTTCTGGGGAAGTGATCAGGGTTGATGGAACTGTGAGCTCAGTTACTTGTGTGGTACATCCATATCCTTCCTAGTTGAGCAAGGCCTCCCAGGAGAAGTAATGGTATGTGACAGGGGTGGGTTCTAACATTTTTTACTACTGGTTCTGTGGACGTGGCTTATTTTGTGGGCATGGCTTGGTGGGGGGGGGTAATGTGACTGGGTGGGTGTGGCCAACTTTTTTCTTTTTAACTTTTAAAAGCATTTTTTCTACAACCTTAAGAGGTTGAAGAAAAAAATGCTTTTAAAAGCCTCTGATGATCAGGCAACTCAGCTGGGATCGCCAGAGCCTTTTAAAGGAATTTTTTCCCCTACAACCTCTTCGGCCAAAGAGGTTGCAGAAAAAAATGCTTTTAAAAGCCTCTGACGATCCCAGCTGAGCCGCACAATCGTCAGAGGCTTTTTTTTTTTTACTTTTAAAAGCATTTTTTCGGCCGAAGAGGTTGTAGAAAAAATGCTTTTAAAAGTAAAAAAAAAAAAAAAAGCCTCTGATGAGATGGACGGGGTAAGCGAGCAGCGACTGGGCTGGGGACCGGTTCGGGGCATGGCCAGCCAATGTTATTACCGGTTCTCCGAACTACTACAAATTTTTACTACCGGTTTTTGCGAACCGGTGCTAACCGGGAGCAACCCACCACTGGTATGTGAGAATGATTTTGAGGCACAAGGGGAAGAGATGCTGCTTGACCTCAATGTAGGCTTCAGAGTCAATTCAAGTTATTGGTTCTCACATATAAATCCCTTCATGGCCTGGGGCTAGGATAGTTGAAATATCACTTCTCTTTCATGGTCTCTATCCATCTTTTTAGGCTTGGCAAGAGGAGCATGCTCCTGGTCCTGTTGCTTAAAGAATGTCATCTTGCTGGACTCAGGAACTGTGCGTTTTCTGTTGCGATGCTGAGCACCTTACAACTCAAGATTAGAATGACTATGACTCTGCTTGTCTTTGAGAAGGGCTTAAGATCTGGCTGTTCACTCAAGCATGGGCCCTGAGTAGTTAGCAAGCACTTATGGCTGGTTATTCTTGAGCCTTTTACTCCCGGATACTGCCTCCTCCTCCTCCTGCTGTTCTTTTTAAACCTTAAAATTTTGCTACCCAGAATTGCTTTGGTGAGATGGGCAACATGTAAATAAAATTAAACTGATAAAAGGGATTTGGTTCTAATGATTACCTGGACAAATACTCTCCATTTTATTTGTCTTCAGTATCAACCTATAAATATCTAATTCATCATCCACTTGCATTTAATGTCCAACATATAGAAATGCTCTCTTTATAAATGCTACTATATTAATTTTAGACCAGTTGAACATAGCTCCCCATATGTATGCAATATTTGTGCAGTGTATGGTCACAACTACAGAAGACATGTTGTGGTACTCAACACAAGGATTTTTCCAAGACAAGAAGAAAAACCACAACAAAACATGTCTTTTGCCACTAACTCTTGCCATATTTTGTTCCACATATAGGAACTGACTTTGCGAACAGCATGTTCTTATATAATTTAAGGCATGTTTAGTGGGGCTAGGTTGTCAGCATTCTTGTAATAGAATATAGAAAATTAACTAATGCAAGGCACATTAATGATGTGCAAACAGCAATTCTCATTAATACCCATGCTGCAAAAGTAATAGAATTAAAAATAAATCGTCTCACCTGATAAATAACATAAATAGAAACTTTAACACTGACAAACACATCTATTGTTTTCTATTTTTCCTCACTAGAATTGCTTCCAATTGTGCTTTTTTTTATCACCTTTTTAGACATATCCACTCATCTTGAACTCTTTTGCTTTGCTTGGTTCAGAAAGGCTCATCTGGCTCTTATCTTTGCTGCCTTGATGGATGCAACCGAAAGTTCTTCCCACAAAAGGCCTTTGTTGAACTCAGCTGTACTGGACAATTTTCCAGTGATCTCCAACCTTTTCTTTTAAAAGAATTCTATTAAGAAAATGGTTGGGCTGATGCTCCAGACAAGGAATAGAATAGAATAGAACAGAATAGAATAACAGAGTTGGAAGGGACCTTGGAGGTCTTCTAGTCCAACCCCCTGCCCAGGCAGGAAACCCTACACCACTTCAGTCAAATGGTTATCCAACATCTTCTTAAAAACTTCCAGTGTTGGAGCATTCACAACTTTTGGAGGCAAATTGTTCCACTGATTAATTGTTCTAATTGTCAGGAAATTTCTCCTTAGTTCTAAGTTGCTTCTCTCCTTGATTAGTTTCCACCCATTGCTTCTTGTCCTATCCTCAGGTGCTTTGGAGAACAACTTGACTCCTTTGTGGCAGCCCCTGAGATATTGGAACACTGCTATCATGTCTATCCTAGTCCTTCTTTTCATTAAGCTAGACGTAGCCAGTTCCTGCAACCGTTCTTCATATGTTTTAGCCTCCAGTCCCCTAATCATCTTTGTTGTTCTCCTCTGCACTCTTTCTAGAGCCTCAACATCTTTTTTACATTGTGCGACCAAAACTGAATGCAATATTTCAAATGTGGCCTTACCAAGGTATTATAAAGGGAGGAAACTGATAATCAGTCAAGTTCAATGCTGGTATCAACATACTTGTTGATAAACTTTGGAAAAGCTGGGGTAGTGAAACCATCCTGGTTTTCCTTGATCATCCATTGCTATTAAGTGTTGTGACTCCGACCCCCGAGCCTGTCTTATCGGAGGGAGAAGACTCCGAAAGTGAAGGAGAGGAAGGCCTCCCTCTCCAGGAACCTCCTCTCTGGCAATGCCTCAGGTGTCTTCCGAAGAAGAAGAGATAGGCCAGGAGCTAGGCACTTCCGAGCAGCTGCAGTTAGACAGCGACGGAGATAAGTCTTGGCTGGATCCCTGACAGCGTCGGAAATACAAGCGCGCGCAGCAGTGGAGGCGTGCCAGAGATTAAGCTGAGTCACTGGACCACACCCCACAGGGGATAAAAGGGGGTGTAGTGGCCATTCAGGCTTTGTGATGGACAAAACTGAAAGCTAGCAAGTCATTCTGCATTTCTGGAACTTTGTTATATGCTCTGCTTGGATTGATTTTTGGACTTGACTATTCTTTGGCTTTTGTGGACTTTGATGTTTCGGTTGGAGGAGATAAACCTCCCTTTGTAAGTAAAAACTTTTGGCAAGCAGCCACTGGGTTGCTGCCAATTCTGTTATCAAAGGAAATTCTTGTCTGCTGGTTTATTTTAACTCTTGGTTGACTGCTGGTGTGCGTGTGTGAGACGGGGACAGAACATTAATAGTGTTGACCATGTTATCTTTCAGGCCTGGCTGCAGGGAGCACAGCAGGGGTGGGTTCTACTTATCTTTACTACTGGTTCACATTGCGCCTGCGTGCTCTTCTGTGCATGTGCAGATCACCTATGATGATGTCCGGGTCAGTGGGCGGAGCCTCTCGTTGGTTTTACTACCAGTTCTTGCGAACTGGTCCAAACCGGGGGCAACCCACCACTGGAGCACAGAGTTATGGTGGGTCTCCTCCTTTTTCTGTGGTTGCTTCAAGGTGATGTTCCCTGGAGGAGTGAGATCCCAGTCCAAGATCCCTGGTTTGTAAGTACAGTACCTCAGCTCCAGGTCCCCTTCATTATGCAGTGTTTTCCAATAGGATACAGGACATGTGCTTTCTTTCTCGGTAATGCCATTCCCTAAAGGTTGCTCTAGCATGATGCTGTTTAGAAGTTGGTTTTCCCCAGGATTTCTGTTATATTGAGTGACGCCTCATGTCTATTGCATTTCAGATTGGCTGTTTCTTCTTCTGAACATTTGGGATTTCATTTGCAAAGTAGTTTAATAATGCTGCTATTGTATTCTACCCAAGGTTGTTGTAGGACTGGGCATCCTTGTACATTTAAAAAGTAAATAAACCCCACCAATTAGACAGGGAAAAAAAAAGAAATTGTTTTGTTTCTGTTTTCCAGTTGAACTGATAGTCTCCAGGGAAATCATCCAAACAAAACAAAACAAATTTTGTCAGATCTATTCTGGCCAGTATCTCTTGTGGTCTTTGTCAAAATGGCCACCAGGCAATGTCCAGTGAAGTTTACCTTCAACATCTCTAAACTGGGAAAATATCTGACCTGAAAACACCACTTTAATACAGAAACAACTAAAGACAACTTCAGACTGTCTAGGCACTAGGCTGGGAATGAGAGTGAGAAGTAACATCATGAGGACATAGACCTTAAAATGTGTTGGCAGAACCCTAACTGTGACATAATACCAACTTTGTCAAAAGGAAATAGCATTTTCATTAGCCTATCCTCATCTTTTTGTACTTTTTAACCTCAGTATCCAAGAGGTATGTATTGCCTATTATTGTCGTTCCCCCTCCTCCATTTTGGCTTTTCTTTTTCTATTAAGTAATGGAATATATTAATTAACAATCTGGGTAGCCAATGGCAATGCAATATAAAGTTAATTAAGGTTTTGGTGCTCCTTTCGGATTAAATCCCAGATGCATTTATACTCCAGGAGACCAGTGCAGAATATTTTAATAAATGGTATATGATACCCGCAACCATATCAGAATGTTTGTTCTTGTTTAATGTATGTATCATCTCCTTCGCAAATTGGCATATGTAGCCTTTCAAGAAAGTCAAAGAGAAAGCGAAAAAGAATGCAGCACGATCAACTCTGCCACAGCAGTGTGAATTTGTCATTTGCTGGTCTCTCACTTGATTTCTAATCTTTCCTGCTTTTTGTCATTTTGTCATTTATTCACAGGCAGAATTCATTCCTACTTGCCGCTTGCTAAGGCCATTTTGAACGATTCCACCTCCAACCACTTTCCATTGATCTTCTCTGGCATGAGAAATGGTTAATGTTGTAGTTCCTACTGATACACTCACAGTGGGTATCCTCACTATTTTTTCTGTCAACTAAAATCCCATTTTTAAGCATCTTTACTACTTTAGCTGCAGGCTCCTATCATTTAGGGGGAAAGATCAAAACAGATGTGTCTTCTTGCATGTTTTTTTTTTTAATTGTTCTGTCCCTTCAAATTATGTGATTTTACACATTCAAGAATTTCCAACTGGAAAATCTGCGATTTGTATAATCTTATCTAATCATTTTTTATTCATTATTTCAAACATCAAAAAGGTAACTATATATTTAAAAAATACACTTACACATATTTTTCAGGTGCTCTGAATGATAAGCAACAAGACACTTCTGATCACATCTGAATTTGATCACAATACTTCTTCTCACATTTGCACAGCTGCATCGTTTGGATTTGGATTTATTTATCTATTTAAATTAAACTTGATTTGGAAGGCCTGGAGAATCTCCAGCATTTTCTCATTTGCATTGGTGATAGTATTTTTCTACTATATTCCATACAGATTTGTATTATGATATTATGAATCTTGTCCACAGAAAAGCCAGTGAAAAAAATTCCACAACCACATACTTTGCGCATATGTGCACATGCACATACAGACACACACACACAAAGAGAGAGAGAGAGAGAGAGAGAGAGAGAGAGAGAGAGAGAGAGCGCATGCCTGAGAGCATTACTTTCCTTAGAAGTACCTCAACATCAGGGGTGTCAACTGGTGGCCCAGGGCCAGATGTGTCACACACAGGCCACGCCCACCCCAGCTCTGTGGAAGGGAAAAACATTGCAATACATCATGTGACGCAGCAAGTTTGACAGCCATGCTCTAAATTATTATCAATTGGTAGCAGTTCTTGGAACAGGCAATTTGGATTCTTCCATATATATATTGAATTTTCCCCTCCTTATCCAAGCTGGTGGAGACAGATGGACATTGGCTAAAATCTATGCAGAGAACCAAATTTGCTATTAAGAAATACTTACCAGGTATAAATATCCCACTAAAGCATAATGATGAACCTAGTAGAGAAACAGCGTTTCTGTACAGTGGAGTCTTTTTTTCATTAAATGCAATAGCATGACTATTTATCTTTGCATCTGTATGCTATCTCAGATTCTCAAGTACCTTTGGGCAGCACCACCTATAATGATAAACTCTCAAAAATGATAAAGCACTTTGCTCAAATTTTAATTGGTCAGTCCATTTATCATAAATAGATCATTCTTCAAATTATATATGAGCCACAGAGATGATTTTTTTTATTGCAGCGGGAGAGAAATGTGTTGACCAAATGGATTTATGTTATGTTCAGGTATTCTGTTGCGCATCCATCATAGCTGCCTATCTTCTCCAGTAATAAGTAGATATAATGCAGCTTTAATGTCTGAAATCTGTAGCAGATAAAGCAACAACTACCTCACAAATCCTCACATACTTACCGTACTTGCGTCTTAGATAATCAATATTACTCAACTGTTCATCAAGTACTTTAATCAAGTGCAGATGAATTAGGGCACAGAATAGCATATGTTCTCCTTGTAGGCTATTTTCTATGTCAAATAAAAATTTGATCTTTGAAAGAGAGGATAGTGCAGAAAGCTGGAATTAAATGTGACACTTGTTCCAGGATAATTAGAGCCCCAGTGACTATATATTAAGACTATATTTTAGCCTGTATTTTTATTCTATTATTTGTCTAAGGTAAAGGAATATGTATTAACATGTTACATACATACAGAGAGAGAGAGCGGGCGGAGAGGGGGAGGAATGGCATAAGAGATATCCACAAAATTGTTAACCCTGTTGTTCTTTTCATTTTTTTAAAAAATGAACATTCCATTATTTTATCTTGTTCATAAATAATTATTGAATAATCTCTTAAGGAGGCTGGAAGGAGCCACTTGAAGCATACTGAGTTTAGTGAAAGTTGCCCAAATATACCAATTTAAAAACTAGTCACAAGAAATCTACACGACACCTGTAACTGAGAAAAGGGGCTCCCCTTGAGGAGCACTCGGAGGCTCCAACTGGTGCAGAATGCAGCCGTGTGGGGGATTATGGGAGCAATGGGGTGCTCCCATGTGATACCCCTCCTGCGCGGGCTGCATTGGCTTCCAGTGGTCTTCCGGGTGCGCTTCAAGGTGTTGGTCACCACCTTTAAAGCGCTCCACGGCTTAGGGCCTGGGTACTTACGGGACCGCCTTCTGCCACCGATAGCCTTCCACTGGCCTGTATGCTCCCACAGAGAGGAACTCCTCAGGGTTCTGTCGGCCAGGCAATGTTGGCTGGCGACCCCCAGGGGGAGGGCCTTCTCTGTGGCAGCACCTGCCCTCTGGAACGACTTGCCCCCGGAGAAACGTAAGATACCAGATCTCCGTGCTTTTCGCTGTGCCCTTAAAACTTTTTTATTTCATCAAGCTGGGCTGGCGTAACCCTCCCCTTAGATATTTTTAGATATTTTTAGATATTTTTAATTGTAAATTGATTTTAGTTGGGGTGTTTTAAATTTAATTGGGCCAAAATTTGTCTAATTCTTTTTTTAAAAAATTAAATTTTGTATGTGATGTTTTTATTTTTGGCTGTTCACCGCCCTGAGTCCAGCAGGAGAAGGGCGGTATAAATATTTAATAAAATAAAATAAAGAAAGAAAGAAATGAGAAAAGATATTTACTTTTGGCCACTGAAATTCTTAATAGCACTTTTTCAGCCAGTTGAAATTCAAAATTTCTCAGGTAACCTTATCAAGAAACCCAGTCTTAATCAGTTTCTCATCAGTTACACATGTTTCATCCCCATCTCACACACACACACGAACAGTCAGCCAGGAGTTAATAAAACCAGCAGTCAGGAATTTCTTTGAGATAACAGCATTGACAGCAACCCAGTAGCTGCTTGCCAAAAACTTTACTCACAAAGGGAGGTTTTCCTCCTCCGTCGGATAAACCAAAATAAATTCACAAAGCCAAAGAATTGTCAAGTCCAGTCCATAATAAATCCAAGGAAGGCATATAACGAAGTTCCAGAAATGCAGTATGACTTGCTAGCTTTTCAGTTTTGTCCATCACAAAGCCTGAATGTCCACCACACCCCCTTTTATCCCCTGTGGGGTGTGGTCCAGTGACTCAGCTTAATTTCTGGCACGCCTCCTTCTCTGCTGCGCGCGCTTGTCTTTCCGACGTTGTCGGGGATCCAGCCAAGACTTATCTCCGTCGCTGTCTAACTGCGGCTGCTCGGAAGTGCCTGGCTCCTGGCCTATTTCTTCTCCTTTGGAAGACACCTGAGGCATTGCCAGAGAGGAGGGTCCTGGAGAGGGAGGCCTTGCCAACTCCTCTCCTTCACTTTCGGAGTCTTCTCCCTCAGATAAGACGGGCTCGGGGTCGGAGTTACAACAACACAATCCAGATTTTTTAAAAAAACACTAAAGCAAAAACTGTCTGTTTTATTTTTCTTACCATTATAAACAGGATGCACAATCTTAGAGATACTTCTGTTTCAAAAAACCCAACCAACTGAAAATTTAAGTATTTAATAACTGAGAAACGTAAACTGTAAAATCTTGGCTAAACTCTGTATAATATTCTGGTTTCAAAAGTAGCAACCCCCAACCAAAGGTCCGACTTGATCAAGCAGAAAGGTGTAGCAAAGGTGTATCTACTTAAAAAAATGATTGAATTAAACCTAAAGTAAGGGTATAAGCAGGAACAATAGATTTCTAAAAGAAAGAGAATAGAGGGATTCTAGAGGGGTCAGGAGAGATCAAGTAAGCAAAGACACCTGTGATGAAACCTCTCTTTTTGCTTTCTAATCCATCCAGATGTTTACTGAAATGTTCAATGAATCCCATTCAGCAAAGCCATTCATATCCTGCCTTTTCCGTGATGCACTAAACATAGTGGTTGTCTCACCAGCAAATCCTACTCTAGATACAGTGTATGTGGGCTAGTTTAAAAATGGAAGTAGGTGTCAAGGCACTTAATAGTGTTTCTCTTTGAAAAGGCTGAATTGAAATCAGGTTGTGCTGAAACCCAGAAGGCTGGCAAAATAGGAACTCTTGTTTGATAAGAAGAGCTAAGAGGTTGAGACTTTTATAAACACAGGATGGTAGCTTGGCCTTCCCAATGGTTCAAACACGATTTCAGGCTCATCGAACTCGCATCCTCATTTTTATGAAAGATTGCAAAGATGTAAAATGGCATCATGCCTTTTCAATCCAGCATTTTAAAATTTAAATGTACCTAGTTGAAAAGCAAGTATTAATAAGCTCAATCTTTCATGGTGCCTAAGGGAGCAACAGAACACATTTTATGAGGTATGGTTCAATTATGATGATTATTTTAGTTTTGAAGAATAAACTTAAAGAGTTGCCCAAGGCCTAATAAGAACAGCTCTGGAAGAGTCAATATATCATGATGTTGGTTTGGCGCTCTGTGTCTCTTAAAAATAAACTCAATTGAAAGGAATTTCTTCTTTCTCAGAACAAAGAGCAGCTTCATTTAATTTACTAATGCAACAAAGTACATGACAAAACTACCAACTGTGAAACCCCTCCAAGCTTTTTGCTAAATATATGCACCTAATCGGGTTGCCAACAACAAAGGCCCATAAAAATCACTTCGGATCAGTAGGTACAAAAACAATTCTAATGTATTTGTATTAACCTGTTTATTGTTTGCATTTTTCTATTGCATATCATTGTCAACTGCACTGGTCTGTTTCAATGGTCTGTTTCTAAGCACATTAAAATCATTGGATGTGATTACAATAGCCCAGCAACTCACACTCCATATATGATTAAGATTCCAAATTGCCACTGAAAAACATTTTGAGACTTTAATGGATTAGAACATTACAAGTAGCTGAACAACATAACCGTTTGGAAGACTTAAAGTTATTTTAACCTTCTTCTAAACTTATTCCCAAATTTCCTTATTTTTAACCCCTACATACTTTTAACTTAGTTATCACCTAGACATGATAACTTGATACAGGCCATTAAGAAGCTGTCAGCTTTAAGATGAGTCAAACAGGAAGCTCAACAATGAATACTATCCTACATTACATTACAGTAGTATTAATATCAATATCGTCCCCTCCTTTCCATTTACTCTCTTGAAAACTAGGGAGAATCATTTCTGACATGCTTCCCACAGCTCCTTTCCTTTGTGGGATGAAATACCTTTTGCAATCCAGTTGTCTGGGCTGCAGCTCTTCTTCCTCTTTTCCAAAGTCATTATCACAGACCTTTACAAAAAACTGTCTGTCAAAGCATTACAACTCTTCAAGAAGAGGCCTTTATTTTATTTTTCTTTGCATATATAAAAAACAAGATCACAGCATATCACCCCATAAATTAATAAAAGGATTAAGTCAATGTGAAATGAAGGTGCTCCTTATCACGCCATGAGAGCTCTGGTGAATGAATGATTCTGAAAGCAAATCTTTTAGTGAGAAAAAATTGCAATGTAATATATTAAAGCAGGGAGGCAACCATTCCCTACCAAAAATTGCAGCCCTTGAGCGTAATCTGCTGGAGAAAAGCCACATGCAAGTTGTGAAAACATCCAAGGCAAGTGGAAGGGACAAGATCTAAAACAGGGATGTCAAATTTCATTGAGGGCCACATCAGGGTTGTGTTTGACCTCGGGGGAGGGGGGCATGGCCGGGGAGGGCATGGCCAGGCTGTGCATGCCCAACTCAACGTCACTTGTGTCGGAGATACCTATGATCAGGGGCACCCGGGCTCCGTTTTCGGCTGCAATGGCCTCCTCCAGCCATCTGCCAACAAAAACAGGGCTCAGGGAGGCCACGCGCGGACTCCATTTTCGCTGGTAGAGACACCGTGGGCCAGTCCTTCACTGTTTCCAGGGCAGACCCACGGGCCCGATCTAAGCACCCCAAGGCACCCCATGGGACGTGAGTTTGACACCCCGATCTAAAAGAAGTCAAGAGAGTTATTTCACCTTCCTGGAACTCTATCCATTCTCTTTCCCTTCTCCAGTTCAGCAAGAAAGAGAGAAATCAGTTTACAGAAAAATTAGACCAAGGATTATTGTATAAGTATAAATTTGAGACCCCTATATACATATACTACAGCTGTGATTATTTTGTTTATGTTGTCATAAGATGCTTATGGGTGTGTTCAGTATCATAATTTGTTTGGGTAAAATAGGTGGCAGGTGGATTAGAATCAAAAAGAAGACAACATAATATGAAAAAGCTAATGTACTTTAGAATTCATGCAGATAAGCATCTGGCACACAACACCCCAGACTTGATAGGAAATACAAAAAAAGATAGTAGGCGTTGCAAAACCTGGAGACAGCAGAAGAGAAATGAAAGAACTGGAGAAAAATCACAAAATATATTTTGGTGCAATTCCAAAACATCAGGAAAACTACTGAACACCGTTGGCATTGACAAAATTACCATCATTCAATTGGAAAAGGCAGCTTTATTTTGTACAGCTTACATCCTCCAACAATATCTTAAATATTATTAAACAACATATTATTAAACAACATCATGCGCCTAGCCACGGTCTTTGGGATCATCATTTAACATCAATAGATGTTAAAAATGCCAAATCTAGTCTAAACATCTGGCTGACTGCACAACCAATCGTAACAACAATAATAGCATTAGGCAACTACAGAGTAAAAAAGGTTTAAGAGCTTAAGAAAAAGACTAATATTTGCCAGAGAAGATTATCACAGAGTTAAAAGCATATATGATTCTGGTTTTTACTTTGAAAATGATCATATTGAGACATGTTATTTGAAAAAAGTCAGCATTTATAATATTTAATATTTCAGGCTAGGCTTTAAGAGATTTGGGTATAAATCTGTTCTTGGCCATGACTTTAGGCATATAAGTATCTCAGTCTATTTTCTCCCATCTCACATAGTTGTGCAGGGAAAAAAAGCACTGGAGATAGCACAGAAACATTTTCAAAGCATTCAGAATGAAGGCCAAAATTATCTTATTTAGTTGTAAGAGTCGAATGTTTATGCGGAGATTACTGATTGTGATATAGCCCATGATCTGATCTGGTAGAAAAACAAGATCCTGGTATCCTGATACCCCCAAAGCAACAAAGTCTCAGTTCATTACAGAGAAGATATTAAAATTTAAAATTCCCATTAGCTTTGGGACATTTTGCAGGTCATATGAAAAATGACTTGGATAATGTTCCTTCTTTGGAACTGCCAAGATATATGTAAAAGTATTAAGCTCCAAAATTCAAGCTAGGTAGATAAACAGGAATAGTTTTGATGGAAAGATTTGGAAATACCTTTCCAATTGTTATTAACAAAAAGAAAGTTGTTATAGTTATATTTCAAATCTTTAATGAAAGGAGCCTTGGTAAATATATACTCCAATATTATTCATGGAGCTAAAATAGCCATTTGATTATTGAAAAAAAGATACCCAGATGGAAACAATGAAGCTGGAAAGATGAACTTACAATGAAATGGACCACCTTTCAAACACAATTACTGCAGAAATGGGATCAATCTGTTAAACCATTAGAAGCAAAAATCACTTTGATCAGTGAAACATTACAGAAAATTGCACATATAACCTCTCAGGCATTAGATGGAGTGCAAACATTGGTAGTTAACGCTATGGACTCACAGATGGAAAACACTGTTATTAGAGATACGCTATAAGAACAAATTTAAATGTTTTAATTTTAAAAGAAGAGGATTCGTGCAACAACAAGGTGAAAATCAATGCCAAATTTTTGTTTACTGGGGAAAAAATGGTATCAAGACGTGGACTTGCAAAGTCTTTGAAAGAAGATATGGTTCTGGGAGCTGTAGCATTTCTTCTCTCACTCTGAATATTATTATAAACTTTATCAACTTTATAACTACCAAGAAGAGGTAATGACAGAATTATGAACATAGGCATACATAATACACATGTCAGGTAAGAGATAGGAGTAGGGTATCCTTTTTCATTAATCAAATGGCTGTTTTAGTTCCATGATTAATATTGGAGTTTATATTTACCAAGGTTCCTTTCATTTCTTTGGAACATTATTCCTGAAAAAATCAAACAAACAAACAGGATAGAATTATAATTCTGTTCCCAGCTGTTATCAGCCACCAGTGGGGATTCCCAACCACAATCCCAACCACAGCCACCTCCAAGTTTACCCAGCTTCCATCAAATGAGATCTAATAATCATCTTTAAAACTCCATCTTGACTTGCCACTTGGGCTTCTAGATGCAGGTCTAGAAGATGAAGATCTGGCTAATATAACTTTTAAAAAGACATACTAGTAGGAGTACATATATATAAAAAATAATTCAAATGATAGCTAGGCTACCTCTTCCTTAAACATTTCATTTTCCTATAAATATTATGTTCCAGTTGAGGAAGACTTTATGCTATGTTTTTCATACCTGTATTATTATTTCCACATTTTAACACGAGTAAGAACTAGTTTAAAAAGTTGAGGATTTAGGAGCATAAGAGCACAGAGTTCCTCTATGAAGGAGTTTAAACATTTGCTAAGTAAGTAAGTAAGTAAGTAAGTAAGTAAGTAAGTAAGTAAGTAAGTAAGTAAATGTTTCCCTTTTCAAGGTTCTTAGAAGAAAATGAATATAACTACTGGTTCAACAGTAGTTCTGGAGCAATTTAGATTTAAACCCATTTATTTGTACACCAGGACAATGCCCATATTTATGAAAGATACAGAATTGTGATAGTAGTGATGCTGTTTTCCACATTTCAAGAAAAAGAGTGATTTCTGCCTCTCTTTGCAGGGCTTCCACAGAAGGTAAAGGAGTTCAAGGGGATAGTAGGAATTTGATACATAAAATATACATTGATAAATTACATTAAATTAAATAAATTCAAAAGGTGCAGGAAAACAATATGGGAATTAATAGAGACATACAAAACTGAAATGAATAAGGTTCTCTTAATGTAATGGTCTTGGGGGAAAACATTAAAAGGACCAGGATAATTTCTTATTTAAAAAGTATCAAATAAAAAGCATAAAAAAGTATAATCTTCCTGTGATGGCTACATAAAATGGCTACATAAAATTAATGAATTATCTGCCAATGTTTAATGTGAATGTATGTGAATGCATAAACATTCACAAGGGAGAGGGATAACTACAAATATTATTTTATTATATTATATATAATAAAATTTTATATGTTATATTCATGTTATCATTTTATAAATCAAGAAAAAAAAATTAAGAAGGAGTATGTTCTTCTTTCAAGATTTAACAGAAGACATTAAGTTGCGTATTGGTGGCATTTAAAATATTTGCAAACTTAAGTGTGTTTTCTGTAGTATCTGTAATAGTGGGAAGAGATATGTATGGAGTTGTAGGGAAACCCGCACCTCAGATTCAAAATAGAATAAAAATATATTAAAAACAAGCTATCAATATATAGATGGCAACATTTTCCCTTTTCCCCCCAAATAAGTAACTTGATTTGATTGTATTTGATATCGTAATTGATCATAATGTTAAACAACATTTATTTGGTTTAATCAAAATTAGAAAACATGCCTTACTTTCCATTAGTTTATCTATCTCTATTTCAAAAATACATCCCATCCATTAGTGGACATTAAACCACGAGTCACAGAACAAAATAGAACAAAAATCTTCAAAAAAAAAAAAAAAACCCTTTCAAAAATACTTAAGCTACCATTGAATAGCTATTTAATAGATGGTTCTGATAACTACATATCATACTCTGGGAAAGTTTACGTTAGTAAACTATTAAAAGCTGTGATGAAACCTGAATGTATTAAATAAAAAAGTATATAGACACAGTAAGTAAAAGACTGTAGATACGGTAAGTAAAAGGGAATCAACATATTAATGAATATTTAAGAAAAATTGGTTGTTTATACACACACGTGTGTATGTATAATAATAGAAGTTAAAAGAAAGGAATTAGAACTATAATTTTAGATGATAATTATTCTATTTGATAAAAAATTATTATGAGCATGTACTTGAGCTTCAATACCTTTAGCTAATAGACTGAAAAAAATACAGTATAGTAAGACAAGGAAAGCTTTAGGGCAATATGATAAAAAAAAGGAAGTCAGAAGACATTGCAAATGATTTTACAAGATTTCACTCTGATTGTACAAAAGAAAAGAAAGCTGAGATTGAGTTCTATTGACAAAGTTTTCAAATAATATCCATACTTTAAAAAAAAAATCAATAGGTCCGGTGCACTGGATGAAATACAACAAATTAAAATCTTTAAATAAATCACCTGAAGCAGATGAATTTACGTTTTTGTAAGATACTTTTAGAATAAATAGTTCAACTCATGAATTTAGTCATATCAACTTGCCAGTTTTATGACTGCATGAGTAGTTCCTTCTTTACCTTGCTCGGATCCTGCATGAAATTGTTGATATAGATAGTGGAATGGTGAGTGAGTTATGCTTGAACTCTCAGTTTTCCTTAAATAACTTGGATGTAATATTGTTTTAACAATATTCCTGGTAAAATATAGAAGTTGGCTCCATATCAGGCATCTTGACCTACAATCCACTCCAGATAACACAGATAAAGAAAATGAACCAGCTTATTCAAACTATTGAAATCTCAGTTGTGGCTCTCTATACAAATCCCAATGGATTAGAACAGCATTTCTCAACCTTAGCAACTTAATATATGTGGACTTCAACTCCCAGAATTCCCCAGCCAGCCATGCTTACTGGGGAAATTTGGGAGTTAAAGTCCATGAATCTTAAAGTTGCCAAGATTGAAAAATACTGAATTAGATTGAGCTACAACAACTGGCCTATCTCTATTTCAGCAAAATCAGATATCAAGTTTTGAATTATTAGTCGGTCCATTTGTAGGTAATAAATTTCTAAACTAGTATATCTGGAATCCATGGAGTTCTTAAAATCGTGACAGCTCAAGCAATAGAATATAGTTTAATAACATGGAAAATTGGATCCAGAAAATCTTGTTGCTGACTGATTTTAAACCTGAGGTAACCAATGCTTTCAGATTAAGATAAAAGGATCAATCTCTTATAGAAATTGGCCTCTATAACGGATAAAGATCTGAAGTGTACTACTAAAGATCACCTTTTAAAACTTTCAAGAAAGGGCTACCACATTAAAATATTTTGGATGTAAAATTAGAATTTGTCCAAATTTATGAAAATACTTTGATGTGAAGCGTATACCTGCAAGAAATAATAAAGTTAAATAGAGGCAGTCCTCAATTTACCACTACAATTGGCCTTGGGATTATGGTCATAAATCATGGCAGTCATTAAGTTGGTCATCATATGATCGTGCCTAATTTTATGACCTTTTTTATAATAGATATTCAATATTTTTTAAATCTAAAAAATTGAATATATTGTTTTTTCACATGCACTTCAAGATTGTTTCAGTTTATTTATTTATTTTTAATTTCTGCTTTGGTGAATCAAGTTATGGGCCCTATTACAATCACAGACCATGTTATCAATTATTGACAAGTGTATTCCTGAATTTGAGAAGATCACGCAATACCTCATATTCTGGATATATGGCATAGATTTCATCCTAATCTTAATGACTAAATTAATTTTCTATCATTATGTCATTATGATGACATAATGACATAATTATGAATCTTTTCTGCTAATTAGTTTTTAGACAGGTATGTATTTATACAATTATAATCAATGCAATGTTTAGCCTTTATTTCTTCATGGTAACTTTTTTTTTTTTGGTTGGTGCTCTATGTTTTATTTTATTTAAATTAACAGTTAACGAAAGAAGAAAAAGTGCCTAGAATGTGGAAATCATCTATAATTGTTCCATTTTCTATACTTCTGAAAATATCAAGAAACTTGGAATCTTTCAGACTAGCTAAACCTAAACTCTAATTTGTTATGCCTATTTTAGACAACAGATTAAAACAGTTAAGATCAAGCTAATTTTATGCCTGACAGGCTTGTACAAAATCCAGTTGGTAGATTATTTAATCTATTACTACAAGGATTGGGACAGCCTTTTTCCAATTGGTTTCTGGATATTTATAAGGTTTGCATAATTTGAACTGGACATCTTTATTATCATTAATAAAAAAAATGAAGCCTTTATCTGAATCATTGCTGTAAATCCAAATAACATTTGACATAGGTTCAGAGATACAAGAACCTCTTCTGTTCTTTTTATCACAATGCTATTAATAATGGTTTTAAATCTACGAGGAAATCAGCAATAAAGGAAATAAACATGTAAAATAGATTATCTACCATATGCTCATGCAGATAACTTTGTACTTTTCTTATCAAACCCAGTAGAAACTAGTATACAGCTTGAGTTTGAAATCTTTAGTAGTATATCTGCTTTCCAATTATTTGTGGAAAGTTAGATGCATTGTTTTCATCTTCCTCCAAATAAACAAAATTAATTAACAATTACACAATATCCCACTTCTAGGTAAACAAATTTGCAAGATACAAATTACTACAAACTTTTAAAAGTTTATGATTGAAAATCAGGCACAATTTTTTAAAAAAATGATGATTCAGCTTATAGCCTCAAATGGAATAGCAGAAATGTTTTTGTCAAAATTTGAATTTGACAGAGTGGCTCCAACAATCCCAGGAACCTCAGAGCTCTCTGTAAACACACACACACACAGAGAGACACTTTGGAACAAGAGGAGATTAAGAAGTATTTCTTTAGATAACTGACATGCAAAGATATGATGAATAGTTGTTCTTGAATAATTAACACATAATATCTGATGGCAACATTAAGAACCATTTAAGAAGATATGGAGGGAATCTATGTAACATATTTCTTATCACAATGATAAATGTCAAAACCGAAAATATATAAGAAACTTTGGGAAATGTAATTAATCTTAACTAGAATAATGTATTGTAATTGTGGTTATATTGCTCTTCATAATTTAACAGTTAGGTTATCTAATTATATTTGGTGTGTACAGTAAGTTCCAGGACATACTGTGTCTTATTTAATAAAGATTTAGTACACTTTCCTGGAACTCCTTGCTAGATCCATTCATTTTCTATGTTGGATTTCTCTCTTTTTTGCTTCTCCCACCACATCAAATTAAGATTTCCTCTATTCTGCTTTCATGGAGTGAACATTGAATCTGATTCTGTTATTTGCATAATTTCTTTCCACCATTCAGTTGAACTGGAAAGAATAAAAAGGTAAGAAAATTATGTAGAACAGTGTAGGACATGACCAGCTTGAGCCAGGGTGATAGTGGTGTCAAATGCATCATAAGTCACAAGTTCCTACACACCTGCAAGAGATCTAGTCCAGCCCACCTTGAATTCCTTTCTTAACTCCCGCACATTTCCTTTTACTGTTAGTTGATCAGATTCTTGTAGAGTGCTTAAGCTTGCAATAAATCTTTGTATTCATTTGAACTGTCTGAATGACCTGATCTCCCTGGCGCCTGAACACAGCTGCTGGACTACTTTCCAATATTTTTTTTTACCAACAATGGCCACAGGAACCCCTGAATCTCCTTCTGTGTAACAACATAACATTAATGTGCACAAACGTAAGTATTTTCCATGTTTTATCTGAGCGTATTTATGTCCTAGGAAGCAAAAGTACACATGCTCCATTCTGAGTAATAGGGAGGCAGGCTTAGAAGTAGCATTTCATTTTTTTCCCAGAGATTTATTGGGAATCTTTTTCAGGAATCTTTTCCCTGAATGAGCGCAGATCCAGCTCATTTTCAATAATTACCTTTTTCATACCAAATCTGGTCCCTTTTATTCAGTGTTTAGAGAACTAGCTTGCAGAACCTCAATCCCTTTGCATAATACCTTAACAACATTCCATTGGCTTGGAAAGAATTTTTTAAAAAAACAAATTTCTAGACTTGCACTATAGTTTGTAAAAATTCCAGCAAAGTTTTTAAAGTTAATTTGCGGCTTTTATATCCTGGCCAAAGAAATGAAAATTAATCTTATCCCTCAATAAAATCTCTTTTACTTAGAAGTTGTTGGCTATCTCTTAACCATTACCATGAAAATTTCAATTTACTGAGTCAAAAAAAGCAAACAGTACCTTGAATTCAACAGTATTGAATTCATACCATTACCATAATGCATGTGTGAGGAAAGAACTGAAGTGAATATAAAAAGTATAACATTTCTCATATAATTTGGGTACCAATTAAGGAACAAAATTAATTAAATATGGAGTTTATGATATTGTCTTATATGTAAATGTATAGATGTATAGAATATAAATACAGTTTACCGATGTGACAAATTCGAAAAAGAAGTCGTAAGACTTGATTCGTGTTTATTTGTTTTGTATGTTGTATTGTTGTATATATGTTTGTTCGTTATTTTTAACCAATAAAAAATATTTTTAAAAAAGTATATGATTTCTCAATGTTCTTTTTTTTTTTAATGAATATTTCATTTTATCTACAGGAGTAGATAAATACAAAATAAATTCTTCTTAGAACCTGGTTGGTTTGATTTAATTTAATTATTGATCATTTGATTTTTGGGTTTATTTCTGTACGCATATGTATTTATTTCATAAATCTATGTTACATATTTTGAATACTTCTTTGTAAAAAAAAGAAAAAGAAAAGAAAAACAGGCATAATCAATCACCATCATCATTATCACAATATCAGAAGCTGAATGTGATACATGTATGGTATGTTACAAAAGGAGACTAACAATTAAATTAAATTAAATTAAACTTCTTTACCAGCATAATCAATATATGGATTTGAAAATAAACCACTTTCTCAAATATCAGGAAGTAAATGAAGTAAAAAGATGAAATCTTTTTACTTCATTTACTTGAATAAAAAGGGGGAAATCTTTCATACAATTGAAAAATTAGCAGATTGAGAATTCTGTGTAAATTCCTAATGTTCAATCTTCTGTTTACATTTCAGTCTATATGTTTGTTGAATCCAGCACTTAATTTAAATATTTTACTTTGTAGAAGGAAGGGAAGGAGGAAGGGAGGGATGGAGGGAGGGAAGAAGGAAGGAAGGAAGGAAGGAAGGAAGGAAGGAAGGAAGGAAGGAAGGAAGGAAGGGAGCTGATATCAAGCCAAGTCAACTTCTAAACCCTGACGTTATTCTTTGCTAACAGATAGCCACATTTTAGATATCTCCAGAATTCTCTTTAAAAAGTAGCATTTGCTCACTATTTTTAACATGCTGTAGTTCTTCATTCTTTTTCCCAATTCTACCCTCTACACCAAAACAGTTTATTCAAAGGCCGTAAAAAATGAGGCTCCACTACAAGCAATTATTTTCTAAAAGCTCACTTGTCTTTAGAGGCTAGAAAGTGACACTATATTTCATGTTGAGAAGTTGTTTCTCAGAGGAGTCTCTTTGGTTAAAATCTGGACCCACTGAAATGAACAGAAAAATGGAATATTTCTGAAATTGATGGAGTAGGCCCATCAAGGTCAATAAAGGTAATGCAATAAAAAGGACAAAATATGTCAAGCATAAAACAATTTTGGTGTTATATAAACAAAGAACATTTACAATGCATTGCGTAGTCTGAGGATCATCAAGTTGTCAGACAGTTATGGGTTGCTTTTCACAAGTTTTACAGAAATATAGATTAGAAAGTCCTTTGGGCTTACACGTTATATTAGAAAGGTAAAATGAGGGACTTACTATGATTATTGATGTTAGCAGACACATCTTATTACTGTCTAACTATTACTTTTCATTGCTGTGCATTTGATCTTTAATTTTTGAGGGCAGAGGGTAGAAACAGAAGCATATGCAAATGCTAGCAAGAAAAGCGCTATTTTCAAAAATCAAAGCATTTCACCCACCCAAAAACAAACATAATTCCTATATGTAGGCCAACAAGAACAAGGACACAATGTTTAAATTTATATTGCTATTAAAAAAAGAGAAAAAAGTTGTTGCATTATCCTAACAATCTTTGTGGATTACATGGAACGCCACACACCAGCTTTCCATAGATATAATTGCTAATTTGAATAGCAAATGTCATAACTACACATAAACAGAGATGACATGGTAAGCACACACAAAAATACCAGCTAATAGTTCCCACTCAATTGGCTATTCTGTGCAGAAACTGAAGCAAGAGGAAACATCAGTGCATCCAATTTAATTTTATATTTATGTAGGTATTTATTTGTATTCCACCTTTATTATTTTTACAAATAACTCAAGGCGGCAAACTTGTCCAACATACCTTCCTCGTTCTATTTTCCCCACAACAATCCTGTTAGATGATTTGATCTGAGAGAGAATGGGACTGTCCCAAGGTACCTATGAAATTTCCCCATGGGACGACTCGGTTATATTGTCACCACCATTTCATTTTCTAGGGAATTATTTAGCAATAGCAATAACACTTAGATTTATATACTGCTTTGTAGTGCTTTCCAGCTATCTCTAAGGGGTTTAACAACAATCTTGGTCCTCATTTTATTGACCTCAGAAAGATGGAAGGCTGAGTAAACTTGAGCTAAGATGAGTCAAGATTGAATTGCTGGCAATCGGCATAGTTAGCCTGCAATACTGCATTCTAACCACGGGGCTACCACGGTTCTTTAAAAAATTATTTTTAATTTGTGCTGATACCTAGAGAATTTAAACAGGGTGCTCTCAAGGGAAATTATACAGATTAATTAATGGGAATTATACACATAAATTGCTGAGTAGTAATAGCAAAAATTGACTTTCTGGTTCCAGTTCTTTTCTATTTGATATTCCTGGGGAATGGGAAGAAAAAGCAGAGAAAGAGTTGGCACATATACAGGGATACCGAGTTGAAAGTGGAACATGAAAATGCCCTGATGCTGGTATTTCATGTGGCATCAGCAGATGAAGTCAACAGGATCTAGGAGACAATTCTTTGTAAAACGGAGAAGAAAAGAAAAGGAGGGGGAGGCATATTACAAGTTTAATTCAGCAAAGCTTGAGCACTTTCTGGGGAACTGAAGCTTCCTCAGCAAGAACAAATGGTCTGAAAGTATACTATGCTCAAATGTTTCATTTTATAAACTTCAACTAAACTCTTTATATCCAGAAACTGTACAGAGACACAGAGACTTTGTGCTTGAAGTGGAAAAAATGAAACTTTGATTTTGGCTTTTGCTGATTATATAGGTATGGTGTTATAGAAATGGATAGTATTTATTATTTTTAAAAAAGGTGGATGCTTCGTGTTATTTATTCTACTACACAAAAAGGAGTCGGAAGTCAATGTTGTTGTTTTTTCTTTTTCCCCTTTTCTCTTTACTCTTTTCTCTCTTCCCCTTTTCTTCCTCTACTTTACCTTTATTTTCATTTTTCTTTCTATTTTTGCATTTATGCTTTGATAAATAAATAAAAAAATTGAACACCAAAGATATATTAGCTGATTAATTGATTGTATCCATGTGACTTTGATTATGTTTGCTAAAGGTGTCTATTGCTCCCTTGAGATGGGACAGTACCACAAGTTCCTCTTTCTCACAAAAGGGAGGTTATAAATGTAATAGATACATTTCAGTTATCATGGTTAATGGCCATCTGATGAGAAATTCTGAGAGTTGCAATTCTCAGACATTGGGGATTTATCTGATTGGAAAAAAGTGATGTTTGAGGAATGGTGTTTTTTTTAAAGAACAGTTCTGCTCTAATCTCAGTTAGAGGTTGGTCCCATGGCACCAGGGGCGAAATTCAGCAGGTTCTAACAGGTTCTGATACCGAACCTACAGGAATCGATAATGGAAATTTTGAGTAGTTTGGAGAACTGGCAAATACCTCTGGCTGGCCCCAGACTGGGATGGGAATGGAGATTTTGCAATATCCTTCCCCCAGGAGTGGGGTGGAAATGGAGATTTTGCAATATCCTTCCCCTGCCACGCCCACCAAGCCATGCCCACAGAACTGGTAGTAAAAAAAATTGAATTCCACCACTGTATGGCACCCAGGAACATCAGAATATTTTACTCTCAAAAAGTACCCAGAGTCTCCCCAAGGGGGAAGTTTGGTGATCTTACTTGTAATTTTATAAGACATTCATCTTGTGAGTTCTCATTGGAGAATAGTGAAATTTCACATTTTCCCTTACTTCCCTTAAATACAAACTTTGTATTTAAGTTTGCAAAAATCTTCAGTACCGAATCAAATGTCCTCTAAGTTTCTGTGCAGCAGGTTTGAGAAATAGCAATTCTTCCGGGAATTAACTCAATAATATTTGCCTGATGATATTCAGCACAAGGTTATTTAACTATAGTAAACTGCTTGAAAGCTTTCATGGAACAAACATTTTTCAAATTTGATAATTTTTTTTTAGTTCCTCCAAAAAAGTTTATCTTTTCAGTAAAGCATATAATCCTCATTGTATTAATAAAAAATAAACAATATCAAAATTGAAACAGTTCCCTGATTTTCCTCCAATTTAATTACTGAATTGTTTGATCTTAAATGCTTGACTGAAATTTCTTTTGTGCCTAACCAAACAGAATATCCCTGTTTCTTGAACTATATGGAACACTTTTCTACAGAAATACTCATGTGTTACTCTTACAAATCAAAATCGTTTCAAGAGTTTTTGAATATTGTAATTGATATACCACAATTTGTTCACCTACTTATTGTTGTAAAAGATGACTAAAACTCCAAGCAGTTTAAAAATATTTATGAATACCAGACTTACAATACACTCTATGTATGCTTTGACAGATGTTTATTTTATTGTAAATCATTGAGATCTAATCTCATGCAAGTCTGTATAGAACTGTAATTCTAATTCCACAAGTAATTGCTGTTGTTCTAATAAGAAAATATATTACTTTTACTCTATTACGATAAGATCTGGTCATTCACTTAGTAACTGTTCAAACACCACTGAAAAAAAAAAGACTTTTGACCAGTCCTTACACTTATGACGATTGCAGCATCACCATAGTTACAAGATTTAAACTGTGGTGCTTGGCCATTAGCATGTCTTTTCAATGATCGCAGCATCTTGGAATCACCTGATTATTATTGTGATCTTCCTAGCCAGCTTCCTACGTGCAAAGTTAATGGGAAAGCCAGATTCATTTAATGACCATGTTATTCAATTAACAATTACAAAAAAAAAAGTCACAAAATTGGAAAAACCTCACTTAACAACCATCTTGCTTAGCAATAGAAACACTGGTCTCAACTGTAAGTTGAGGACTACCTATATAGCAATGAAAAATGCTAAGAAGAAATGAAGTGGCTGCTCTATGGAAGCATAGCACATGCATTATCAATTAGCATATGATTACTGATACTTTTAAGCATGCATGGTAAGATTGAACATAGATTTTTATAGCATTTCAAGCAAAGATATATATATATATCAAAATGCCTATCTAACCACTTTCTGAAGAAAAGAATCAAAGGACTTTAGTTGTTTTCTGAAAGCCATCCAACAATTCTAAGTCCCATTAAAATGCCTTAAAAACTGGGAAAGGAAAACAAGTGTTGATGATGATGATTATATAACCACAACTACTAATTATTATCATAATCAGTTCTTGATATGTGCAATGTTATCAAAGATGACAAGTCACTTCTTATGGGTCACGCAATTCACTTTCCATTTTTCAATAAGCTTGGTGCTCAAAGAGATGTTAGAATATAATAAGTCCTTCTCAGTGTATTTGCTGTCAAACAAAAATAGCCACATCATTTTCAGCTGCAATCAAAGGAAGAGTAGAGACTGCTTGCCAAAAAGGAGAATATAACATGGATGGGAGAAGTATACATACCAGACTTTTGAGGTTTCTAAGATACAATGGAGAACAAAGGAAAGAGCAAATCTTTAGGGCAGCATGATGGTATCCTTTTCAAGAAAAGTGCCTCTTAAAAGCCTTATAATAGACAACTATTTTGAGATTGCTGGTACCATGTTCCCTAGAACAGGTTTTTGCATTTTTTTTTTTTTAGGTCAGAGAAAATTATAATTGGCAAAGAAAGCATAAATGTAAAACCCAGCCTGTTTTTTATTTATTAATCAGGAATAGAATATGGTGAAAATCGTCCTCCATCAAAGGAGATATCTATGGAACCTATTGTCAAGTAGGTTCAGTCTTCACTCATTCTGTGACACAGTTTTGCAAAATCTTTTTCAAGCTTTGCAATTCATCCTAAACACCAAAGCACTTTTTAAGCTTTCAGCCATATACAGCAGAGCTACACAAATTTTCTTCGAGATGCTGGGTGATGTGAGAATATTCATAAAGATATACATAGAAACCTTAATTTTGAGGCTGCAAGCTTGTTTCACCCCCATTCATTTAGCATGATTTGTAATGGTAATTTTATCAAAAAGAGTCAAGAACATCAGACAACTTTCCTGAACGCAGGAAGGCAACTACATATGCTCAGAAAACAAAAATATGCCTTCAATGGAAGAAGCACTTGGGGTCGGACCAAACTGATAATGATAGCAGCAGGCAAGGATACTTTAAAGAAGATGGGTGTAGAAAGATACTTTTGGACTTGCAAACTTGAGCTAATGTAGCTTTAAAGTAGAATTTAGCTCATCCAGTTGTGTTTCCTGTCTGGTCTACCTCATAAAGCTGACAACAATTGTATATTCTGTATCTTCTGCATGGACTTTCATTCTCCAGACGATACTCAATTCATCATTCTAAGCTATATTTATTGATTGTGGGGAGAGGAGTTGAATTAATGTGCTCTGTGAACTCAGCCATGTACTAGGGTTATTACAATTTACTTCTGCTGGAATATTTCATTGTTTCTACTTGACTTGAAATGTTTACTACTGATGTGCTGATTCCATTCATGGACTGTGTGCATGAAAGAAGAAAATTTGAGAGAATTTTTAGAAGAGGAGAGGAGGTTAAATTTGGAATGTCTCTATAGTCTTAATTTAGCAAACAAAATTTGATAGCTAGAGACGGATAGATAGATAGATAGATAGACAGACAGACAGACAGACAGACAGACAGACAGACAGACAGATAATTGATGGATAAATGGATGATAGGGAGATGTGGAGAGATCCAGCCCATAGAGTGGGACACTACTGAATAGATAACATTATCATCATAGATAGATAGATAGATAGATAGATAGATAGATAGATAGATAGATAGATAGATAATTGATGGATAAATGGATGATAGGGAGATGTGGAGAGATCAGCCCATAGAGTGGGACACTACTGAATAGATAACATTATCATCATAGATAGATAGATAGATAGATAGATAGATAGATAGATAGATAATTGATGGATAAATGGATGATAGGGAGATGTGGAGAGATCAGCCCATAGAGTGGGACACTACTGAATAGATAACATTATCATGATAGATAGATAGATAGATAGATAGATAGATAGATAGATAGATAGATAGATAGATAGATGCAAATTCCTGCAGGTTTTAAAAAGTAATATATTTTCCCTGGCCTAAATTAGTTTTCCCTTTAACTGCTCAATCAATCAGAATAGAACTGGAAAGAAGTCTTTTCATCCAACCCCCTGCTCAAGCAGGAGACCCTATGCCATTCCAGACTGGTGTATAATTGCTGTATAATTCAAGAAAAAGATGCAGCTACTTTAAAAACCTGCGGTCAGACCAACACTTCCTTAGGTTCACAGGAGTATAACAAATCTGCAAATCTGATTGTGCTTTATTACCACCCCTGTCCTTAAGGCATAAGGCTTGGCTATCTGAGGCACCACCTATCGTCCATGCTTCCTGCACATCTGGTAAGATCAGGTTGAGTTGAAGTGGTAGAGATCCCATCTATTAAATAATGCATCTGTCAGGAACCAGGAAGGACACCTTCTCCGGAACAACATTCTGTGAGGCTCCTATTCCAGTGGTGTTCTGGAAATCTTTAAAAAACCCTGCTTTTTCTCTCAGGAATTGGAGTATGGTGGCAGGTCAGTGTATTTATTTGGATGTTTTTTTTGTGTGTTTTTGTTTTGTTTTGTTTTTTGTTTTTTTAAAATTTGATTTATATGCCGCTCTTCTCCGGGGACTCAGGGCGGATTACAATGCGTTAAGCAATAGCCTTCATCCTTTTGTATATTTATACAAAGTCAGCTTATTGCCCCACAAACTGGGTCCTCAATTTATCTACCTTAGAAAGGATGGAAGGCTGAGTCAACCTTGAGCCTGGCGAGATTCGAACCTGCAGTAATTGCAGGCAGCTGGTCTTAATAACAGGGTGCTTTAGACCACTGTACTACCAAGGCTCTTCATGGTTTCTTCAGTCTATCATTGTTTCATTGTTTCTCATATGTCTTTCTAATGCAAACAACAGAGAGTTGTTCTGGAATTCAGCAGCCTTAGATGAAATAAATACATACAGCCCAATTTTACAATTTTACCTATGCAAGCTAAGATAGCTAAATTACAAAGACCAGCATACTGTTACCCATCTTCTATATAATAGGTAATATATTGCCATATTCAGGGTATTTCTTTCTTCCTATAACTTCTATTTTCATGTATTTATCTTACCTCTGTATTCACTATTTCAGTTCATTAGGTAAACAAGAAGCTCTCCGGTCTGTACTTCTGCAGAGAACATACCTTTCTGATTAAAATACTAAATGAATGCAGGAGTTTGCAATTTTTAAGAGAACTGAGCAATTTGATTATTTATTTAAAGCTTGTTTGCACAAGAGATTATTCCAACTGTAATGGAACAAAGATAATAAATAGAAAAAATGCATGAGAATAGCAGCTATCTCATAAACTTCTGAATTGGAAAAAGAGAGCAGATAGGTCTAATTGACAAATCAGATAAAAACAACCAAAGATATTTAAATTTCCACTCAACTTTTTTTTTTCCACCAGCCAGTCTTCAACTTAAACAAATATCCTAACAGCAAGATTTACCTTTTTAGGAATTTTAACATGACCAGTGTCTGATTTCATTCAGTCTAAAAGTTACCGCTACAGGACAAGCAAAGGCAGATGAGAACTCACAAGCAATGTTA
Organism: Pantherophis guttatus; assembly: GCF_059756535.1. NCBI lineage: Eukaryota > Metazoa > Chordata > Lepidosauria > Squamata > Colubridae > Pantherophis > Pantherophis guttatus. Next base: position 73,813,878 of record NC_142064.1, read on the forward strand.
TTGTCTTCTATAGAAGACTTTTCAAATAATATTAATCAATATTTTTTTTAAAAAAATGAAAACCTCTATGAATTAAAATCCAGAATAAACATAAAAAGCATAAAGTAATAATAATATTAACAAAATATTATATTTGGAGACTAGAATGAATTCAAGTGCTATATTCTTCAGCCTAAAATAGATTTATAGATTAAAGTTCAGAGGTAAGAAGTTGTTGAAAATGAACAAGTCCAACCTGAATGGCCATTAATGTCCAACCAAGGTAGTCCCTATTTCATTTTTTTGCCAGCAAAATCTTTCATTGTACTTTCTTTCATCTCCTCCCTTCCATATTTAAGACCCCCCCCCCCATCCTTTCCTTTTGCTCCTTACATCAACATAACTTAACTATGGCTCTTGCAATGACCTCATATCCAAAGCTTCCCATTTCCACCTTTGCTTATTCATGGTAAAAGCCATATCTTTTAATTACAGATGCCAAGATTTGAATTTGGAGTTGTGTAAATTCTGGTATTGTATACAAAAGAGATGCTATACTACTCTGCTATATTCTGATCTTATAGGACCTCAAGCCACAAGGTTGATATTCCTTTTTTGTGTGTGTGCTGTTCGGACAATAGTTTATTTATTTATTTGTTTAAATTTCTATACCGCCCTTCTCCAATATAGGACTCAGGGCGGTGAACAGCCAAAGTAAAAACAAGACATACAAAATCTAAAAACTGTTTAAAATAATTAAATATTTTGGCCGTAATTAAAACAATTCCAATTTAAAATCAGTTTAAAATTTAACTCAAGCCAGCCCAGCTAGTTGAAATAAATGGGTTTTCAGGGCCCGACGAAAAATTTAAATAGTTAAATTTAAATAGTTAAAATAGGAAAAAAAATCTGTTTTTGATGAAGGATTGATAGAAGAGGAAGCTATTCAGAAATCACCTCAACTCTCTATTGACCCTCCTTTTCTTACAATAATACATAATGAAGGTAATTCCCAAGAGCCCTTGTGCTCTCCTACCCCATTCACATCAATGAACTAATACACATATCTACATAGCATGTGAACATACTTTGTACTGGGTCTCAAAAGTTTCAAGAGAAATGAATAGATGCTAATTTTAACTGACCTCTAAAGTCTTGTAATCTAGCATTAGTCATAAAAGCTTTTGTATCTAAACAGAGTTAGCATCAGTATAGAATCCAAATTGGGATAATTATTTTATCTTCTATATTAGAAATAGTCGCTATGGTGCATTTAACAGATACAAATAAAACAGGGAAGTAGAGACAAAACGCCCCCAAAATATGACTAACAATGACTTACATTATTCATTTAATTAATCAGTTTATTGTCATTTATTTTGAGGCACATATTCTAAACACGTACTTAATTCTACTTTTCAGGAAAAGATTGCCCTAATAACATATTCTTGAAAAAAATGTTTTTCACGCAATGTATGACATCTTTTCTTTGACTTCTCAACTTCAAAATGTGATAAATTTGTCATCCTGAGATTGTTGTCTGCCTTCCTCACTGCTGTTGCAAAAGGGAAATTAAAAAAAACCCGAAACAGTAGCTCTAAAGGCCATTTTTTCCTTCTGGTAGAAAGTCAGATTTCTAGAGAAAAGATCATTTCTGTGGAAAGAAGATCATGTATAATGTAGGCAGCAAATATATTACTGTTCTCTTGCTATAACAAAATGCTTTGGCAGTTGCTGTAATTTAATTCATACCTTTCTTTTCTAAATGCCAAATGGTCAGAAGTTAATGTGAATCAATAAGAGATTTATGATATGGTATCTGGGTGTTTCTAAGATTATTTCAATTTGTTTGTTTTATGGCACTTTAGGAGACAGAACGGAAAAAAATGTTCCTCTTCTCCATCATTTTTTTTGCAAAAAACTAGGAAATATAATTGGGCTATTAAAAACTGAAATAACAGTAGGCATTCCAGAAGCCCAGGTTTGGGGTTTTTTAATGTTAATATCTGGATATTGAAGTGGAATAAGGCACTGAACTTTTCTCTTTGGCTGGATAAATTCATGTTTAATTTCGGTAGGATCAGATGAATCTATCAATGTTGGTTTTGCTTGAAGTTCATGTCATGAAATTTAAATACATACACACACTCTCACACACATACATATATACATACACATATATACTTATACACACACATATATATTCTGTTTTGGAAAATGCAACTATCTGAGAAGAACCATTTTCAAAGTGTGAATTTGTTCAGAAAACATGAACTAGAAAATTCACATATTAAAAAACACATAGACATAAGCAATAGGTCATGTGCTATTTGTCCTTACTGCATACATAATGTAACTAAAAATTAAACAATAACTACTCAAATATATAACTAAAGTTATGTATGCCTGATAGCTTTAGAGCTATACAACTTTTTTGGTCATTATAAAGCTAAAGAACTGTAGTCCGAGTTCACTTAGACTTAATGTCTGGGATACATGCTAATTGTTCTGATAGAATCAATTTGTATTACCGTTGAAATACTTGAGTTATATTTTGTAGGTTAGGCAAATTAGAACTTATGTTGTCTATCTGAAGTTTGGGAGTTTGCTATTTAAGGAAAGTTCAATCAAGGTGGTATTATTTTTAAATTTCTTTCTTTTTTTTTTTAAATAACATAATTCTGGATCCACTTGGAGTCTGTGGATACATTTATTCTTTAATACATTTTTGTTTATGAAATAACCAGTAAATGAATGTTGAATTGTTATTTGCTACTATGTGGTTCATGATCTCAAAATGCCCAGTAATTGATATTCATTGTACAACATACAGCAGTAGTTTTGCTGCAATGAATAGTTGATAACCAAGCAATCTATAATAATTCCAACACATTATAAAATTTGATTTAATTTTTTTAAAAAAATTGAACAATTTACACAAGAGTTCTGTATCCCTATGAAATTCAGGAAGATTTATTTGGGAAAAATGATATGGGGAAAAATTGACATTATTTTATAGCCCTGACCCCATTTTCATTTTTTTATCATATTTTTAGCCATGAACTGAAAATAGTATGGTTTGATGACATCATAAGGAAGTGACACCAAATATTTTTAGATTCCCCCCCCCAAAAATGGTGAGAAACAGTTGAGATAAAAAAATATTAAGACACTGAAGCTTCAATCCCAATTGTATATAAAGTTCTGTCTCCATTATTAAAGTCAAAAAATCCAATATCAATAAGACACAAATCAAGGTTTCTAGGAAGATCAGAGCTAAACAAACAAACTGGTTTACTAGGAATAATAATGTACTCTGGAATACTGCATAGCAATCTAGACTACTACAACATGCTTTACATGGGTCTCTCCATGGAGATTATTCAGACATTAAAAGTGGCACAGAATGCAGCTGCACAGACAGTTTTTGGAGCCCCAAGGATGGACTAGGTAACACTGCTGTTATGCAGGCTACACTGGTTGCCACTTTGTTTCCTGGTCCAATTCAAGGTGTTGGTTATTACCTTTAAAGCTCTTTATGGCATGGGCCCATCGGTACCTGAGGGACTGTCTCATCCCAATGGGATTGGCTTGCCCCCCACCCATGCTTGGCAGAATGGCCATGCTGTGGGCCTATTGATCAAGGAATTCTGGTTGGTGAGGTGCAGAAGAAAAGCCATTTCTGCCTTGGCTCCCATTTTCTGGAACATCATACTCACCCTTCTCCTGGTCTTCTGTAGAGGCTTGAAAATCTGACTCAGCCAATTGACCTGATGGGGGCATGTCATACTGAAGGTGATTAATGCACCGAGAGATGATTCTAACTCCAACCTGTTTGTACCTTACTCCCTCTTCTGCAGCCATCTTTTTAACCTTAATCTTTATTATCTTAATGTTTTTAATGTTTTATATTGTTGGTTTTACTTTGTTGTAAAGCTCCTGGAGTTGCCTCCAGGAGAGGTGGGCAACATATTAATTAATTAAATGTACTCCCAATAGGACAATTGGGAGCTCTGGCATGCTCAGCTCAGAGCTGCCATTTGAGGAGGGGGAGAAAAGACCATCAGGGGCCGATTCTAGGAGAGGCAGCCTTACTGCAAACAACTGGACATTGTCAAGCCCCTTACAGGACCTCCAGAACTGCCTCAGAATGTCTCCAGCAGCAGGCAAGCCTCAGAAGCACAACTTACAACTGCGAGACAACTCAGAGTGACTCAGTACTTCCGGGAGCATTGGGTGACGGGGCAGGCATGTAGGAGAGGGAGTGTGGTGGTGGGAACTGTTTAAAGGTGCTGGGGAGCACTGGATGTTAGCTATGTCAATCCTTTCTTTGCATTGTTTATTGCTTGGATGGTCAGTGAGTGCCAGAGAGATAAAAGCTTCAAACCTAAACATCATTTGGCTGGGCTTTTTTTTCTGGAATCTGACATACTCCTTCTTCAGCAGCCATCTTTTTAATCTTAATCTTTATTATCTTAATGTTTTTAATGTTTTATATTGTTGGTTTTACTTTGTTGTAAAGCCCCTGGAGTTGCCTCCAGGAGAGATGGGCAGCATATTAATTAATTAAATGTACTTCCAATAGGACAATAAACTGCTTTTCTGAACTGCTCGTTCAGACAGTGTGGCATTCCTTAATCATTCTGGCCTTTGGCTTTCAAAGTGGGAGGGGTAATATTCTTGAGGATATAAAGGTTCTGCATCTGTATTGCTGCCAGTAACTGTTGAAAATTTAGGAGGGATGAGAGATGGTTTCACTAAGATATTGATAATTGGTTTTGCCGCTGAATACAACGGTGCAATCTGGAGTTATGATGAAACTAAAAATAGAGTTGGGAACTACAGCTTGCTTATCCCTGTTATAGAATGTAAGAATAAATAAATAAATAAATAAATAAATAAATAAATAAATAAACAAACAAACAAACAAATAACTTTATTGTCATTATACGTGTATACACAGTATACCCATACAACGAAATTCACTTAACACCCAAAGACCAGGTCCGACACCAGATCCAGATGTCTTCTTTTAGCTTCTTCTAGCTCTGGAGAAAGCTGGGAAGGATGGACAAAGATACACTCTGAATGAATGGGGCTATCTGGTGACTTTGCAATTGTGGTGACGTGCAGACAATACCACATATGCAGAGCTGCCCTTTGTGTCCTGATCAGGGCATACCCGAAAACCTCATGGCAATGTGAAAGAATGCAATTAATGTTGCTAGTTTCTGGGCAAGATCTGTTTAACTTGTATGTATTGTAATCTTGTATTTTAAATTTAACATCTTATGTCATAAGTATGCCTTATTTTAATAGAATAGAATAGAATTTTTTATTGGCCAAGTGTGATTGGACACACAAGGAATTTGTCTTTGGTGCATATGCTCTCAGTGTACATAAAAAGATAAGATACACTCGTCAAGAATCATAAGGCAAAACACCCAGTGACAGTGATATGGTATACATATACATATACATATACATATACATATACATATACATATACATATACATATACATATTGACAAACGAGTCCCTAACACAAAGAATGACACCAGACCCACACTCACGAGAGCCACACAGGATGTGGCCACCACACATCCACGCAGAAAGCAGACTCGAACCCACACTGATGATGAGGCACGACCCCGGACCAGAAGCCAGACCACAGCTGCATCATTAGCCACTTTAAACCCCTCCAATCCATACATGAAGCAGACTGACACCCACCATGAAGAGCTCGCACGGCCACAAACACGAAGCCAAACAACAACAATGCAGCTCACCAGCTCAAATCCCCCTGCAACTCAGACTAAGCTGAGCACAACCAAGCCCCCACCCAAACAGAACACACCCCCAGCCAATCAGAGCACAACCAACCCCCCATCCAATCAGAGCACAGCCAAGCCCCTAACCAATCAGAACACACCTCCACCCAATCAGAACACAGCCAAGTTCCCACCCAATCAGCTGATCGCAGCTGTTTCTTCCTTTTAACTGCCATTGGATTTTCTGTAGACTAAGACATCCAGGAAGGGAAGTTGGTTGTTCGCTTCTGTTTCCATGGTGAACTGTATTTTGGGGTGTAGGCTGTTGAGGTGATCACCCCTCTCACCTGTCATTGCCAACCTCTATATGGAATACTTTGAAACCCAAGCTCTAGAAAAATCTGATCACAAACCCAAACTCTGGCTCAGATATGTGGACGACACCTTCATAATCTGGCCACATGGGAAAGAAAAACTGGACAACTTCCTCACACACCTCAACAGCCTACACCCCAAAATACAGTTCACCATGGAAACAGAAGCGAACAACCAACTTCCCTTCCTGGATGTCTTAGTCTACAGAAAATCCAATGGCTCCCTAGGACACACTATCTACCAGAAGAAAACACACACAAACCGCTATCTGCACGCACTCTCACACCACCACCCTGCCCAGATCAACTCTGTAGCCAAGACACTCATTTCCAGAACAAAACGCTTAGCTGACGAACAACACCTAAAAACCGAACTACACACTCTCACTAACGTACTAACATCCAATGGATTCCAAAGAAATAAGATCACCAACCTAATCCAAAAAGAAACCCCCACTAAAATCCAAGACAGAGAACAAGAAAACGGCAAAGCCCTCCTCCCATACATAAAAGGCACCACAGACAGAATAAGCAAAATCCTCCACAAACATAACATCAAGACAGCATTCTGCACAAACCGAAAAATATCCACCATCCTAAAGAACCCCAAAGACAAAATTGAGTTAGAAAATCAAGGAGTATATGAAATCCCATGCACCGCCTGCCCCACCACATACATTGGACAAACCAACAGACGAATAAGTGCACGCATAGAAGAACACAAGAACTCAGTCAGAAAAGAGGAACCAACTTCTTCCCTGGTCCAACACTTTAAAGCCACAGGACATGAAATTGACTTTAAAAAGACCAGAACTATTGCCAAAACTGAACACTTTAACAACAGAATAATCAGAGAAGCCATCGAGATAGAAAAACGCCCACACAGCATGAACAAACGAGACGATACCTCCCGCCTACCACCCATTTGGAAATCCGCCCTTATTGACAAACGAGTCCCTAACACGACGAATGACACCAGACCCACACTCACAAGAGCCACACAGGATGTCACCACCACACATCCACGCAGAAAGCAGACGCAAACCCACACTGATAATGAGCCACGACCAAGGACCAGAAGCCAGACCGCAGCTGCATCATTAGCCACTTTAAACCCCTCCAATCCATACATGAAGCAGACTGACACCCACCATGAAGAGCTCGCACGGCCACAAACACGAAGCCAAACAACAACAATGCAGCTCACCAGCTCAAATCCCCCTGCAACTCAGACTAAGCTGAGCACAACCAAGCCCCCACCCAAACAGAACATACCCCCAGCCAATCAGAGCACAACCAACCCCCCATCTAATCAGAGCACAGCCAAGTCCCTAACCAATCAGGACACACCTCCAGCCAATCAGAACACAGCCAAGTTCCCACCCAATCAGCTCACACCCCTAGCAGTTAAAAGGAAGAGACAGCTGCGATCTCACATTGCTCCTGGAAGCACGAAGCCGAGAACACCAGCCTGAAGATGACGAATGAGACTTCGTCGAAAGGTCGCCAAGACACTTCCAATTTTACGTGGGAGAAGACCCGAATAACCAAAGACCTACATATAGACACACACACACACACACACACACACACACACACACATATATACACTACAGTTCTTAGGAAGTACAAAGAAATACACATATTTGGGGAAAATGTTACAAGAATAACTGTTCAGCAACATTCTTTGCAAAAATATATAAATTAGGGAAAATGTATATGAAAATTGACCACATTTTTCTGCTAAGCTTTTTAAATCATAAACTCCTTTAGGAACAGGTCAGGAGAAAGAGCATCACAATCTTAATGTACTATGTTTTTTTATAAGTTTCAGATTCAATAACTTTTAAAATTTTTAAATGAATGACTTTTAAAATAGCAATCCTTAAAATATTGGCATATAGCATGTCTACAAGAATTTACAATATGCATATGAAAAAAGTGGATTTAATTATATCTTTATAAATAGCTTTGGAAAGACTTTCCTTATAGTGTATATATTACCAGAAGGCATATATACAGTACGGATATAAATTTAGGAATATGGGTAGAATATAAATTTTTTGCTTCTAATGTTTGGTGAAAGCTTCTATTAGTTATGGAACTAATGTCTCCCATTTTTAGCAGATGTGCTATTTCATAAAAAACTATCTATTCTCTGGGATCAAGTATGCCATTATTTCACTTATATTATGTTCTGCAGCCAAGTTTCTGACAAATGAAGGTAGAAAGTATCTCCTTTCATTAGGGACATAAAATGCAACATTATTTTGTAGCTCCTCAAAGGAAGTGATGGAAAAGGAAAATTTCTGCCATGAGAGTTTTTCAGTTCTGCAACTTTTATTATGTGATTGAAAAAAGAAACACTCTGGCTGCTTTGCAGTCTGAGGCAATACACAAGGCAGTGAATAAAGCTTAATTTGAAGGAAACTCAGAGTGACTTACTACAATTTGTCACTTTTTGAGTGTACTCCAAGAAAGAATGCTGACATGTACTAAAGAGCTTTCAGTGAAAATTGAAATGGTTCATTTGTTATGTCAGCTGAAAGGCATTAAACAATACCTGAAAATCATTAGAAGATTTATTGAAGTGATTTAAAATATCTCTTAATGGAAACATGGAAAACACTGGCATAAACCACATTATCATTTCAACAACACAAGTAACCAATGTTATTAAGCCTTAAAATATTCTTATTATTTAATGGACGCAGCCAGAGCTCTAGCTAAATTTATCACTTTAAATGTTACGTCTAAAACAAACAAAACATTTCTGTCAACTACAAAATTGGTGAGCCAAAGCATGAATCAGAATAATACAGAATAAAAAACAGTAAATTCAAAACAGTCAAAGAATGTATCAGAACAGGGCGATTTTGAAAGACAATTTGTTCTCTTTTAATAATTGGTAGATCTAAGTAATAGAATTTTAGTAATTCCCATCATGCAGATAATTATGTTCTGGACATGCTGAATTTGTACTAGAAAAGAATTTCAGAAATTTCCAGTTAAAAAAATTAACTGAATCCAGCTACAGGTAGTTCTCAACTTATGACCACAATTGAGCCCAAAATTGCTAAGCGAGATGGTTGTTAAGTGAGTTTTGCTTAATTTTACAACCTTTCTTGCCACAGCTATCAAGATAATCACTGCAGTTGTTAAATTAGTAATATGGTTGCTAAGTGAATCTGGATTCCCCATTGTCAGAAGGTCGTAAAAGATTACTCCAGGACACTGCAATCATCATAAACGTGAATCAGTTGGATGTGTATGAATTTTAATCACATGACCACGGGGATACTGCAATGCTTGTAAGTGTGAAAAACGGTCATAATTCACTTTTTTCAATGCCGTTGTAACTTTGAACAATCACTAAATGAACTGTTGTAAGTCAAGGACTACCTGTATCAGTTTCACATGTTTGCTTCGTTTATACAAAACACTAAGCGATAATGTAGTTTGCTTCTGACTTTGCTGTTTGTGGGTATCCAATCAATGGCAATTTATTCATTAAAACATGCTGTTTTCACATACTGACATTAAATAGAATGAGATTCTCTGAACTCTGAGCAATGGGTATTCCCATAAAGGGTCATGTTTACAGAATACTATTTTTTTTAACCTTAAGTTTGCAAACATAACATCTCATCTTTCATTCCTAGAGGATGGAGTTGAAAAGTCTCTTTCATACATAACGCTTATATCACAATGCAATGCAATTTGGCAGGAAAGAACAAAAAACTTCCTTTTTTATGAATGTGGCTCCTAGGACCACAACCTTGAAATAACATTTTCAAAGGGAAAGACTGAAGTGAAAATAAATGTAGCCGACAAGACTGTCCATAAAACAGGACTAAAACTCTGAATCCTGTCCAAAGCTACAGAACAGCTGCATAAGGGCATATCAATTTTGGGTCAAACTACATACTGATTCACTTTCAAATAAGGTTCTGAGTTCCAGAAAGAAGGACCAAATAAAGGGGGGAGGACATGACAGGTTCATGATATGAGGATGATTGAAGTGGCTGAACACTATGCAGCCATATTTTGTAAATACTTATGGATATATAGTATTAACCCTTTTTTCTTTCTCTAGATTGCTCACATTTAACAGAACAAAACAGAATAACAGAATTGGAAGGGACTTTGGAGGTCTTCTAGTCCAATCCCCTGCTCAGGCAGGAAAGCCAAATTCAGACAATTGGCTGAACAGTCTCTTTTTAAAAACTTCCATTTTTGGAGCATTCACAACTTCTGGAGGCAAGTTGTTCCACTGATTAATTGTTCTAACTGTCAGGAAATTTCTCCTTAGTTCTAGGTTCTCTCCTTGATTAGTTTACATCCATTGTTTCTTGTTCTACCCTCAGGTGCTTTGGAGAAAGATTTGACTCCCTCTTCTTTGTGGCAACCCCTGAGCTATCGGAACACTGCTATCTTGTCACCCCTAGTCCTTCTTTTCATAAGACTAGACATATCCAGTTCCAGCAATTTATACATTTTACCCTCCAGTCCCATTTATTTCATTTACTTCATTCACAACCAATTTTTAATAGTTGTGCAAATCAATGGGTTATGAGATTTCCACACTTCTTTGAATCTTTGATTTCATCTGGAAAAGAAGTTCTAACAGGGAAATCTTCTGTATCATAGAATATAGAAATATAGGGATGGAAGGAAACTCAGAGGTCTTCTAGTTCAAGCTGATGCTTAAGGCAGGAGACCGTATGCCATTCCAATTAAATGGTTGTCCAGTTTATTTTTGAAAATCTCCACTGATGCCATGACAGGTATCCCAAGCTTTTCCAGTCTCACCTTAACTTTCAAAGTTGGGTATAGAGACAAATAATAGGTGCAAACCTATTATTTTTAGCAGCATCTTCCACTTGCATTAGAGATGTAATAATGACCTATTGACCTTATAATTTAGAAATTATACTTTTAGCTGTCTAATAATTGAATGCCTATGCTTACAAAATGAATTGTTACACGATAGGGGTTCCATAATAGGTTAGGCTAACCTTAGACAATTGTTTTCTAGATAATTGAAACAGTATAACTAATCTTCAATCAAGTGACAGACTCTAGATACCGTATGTTACAACAATAACTATTTGAATTCTCAGCCAGTGTGATAGTTGTGAATAAGGAAACTGTTGTTTCAGTGCTTCTAGGAAAAAAAAAACTGGTTGGGAAAGGCCGATAAAGAAACATAGAAAATAGAATAACAGGGTGGGAAGGGACCTCGGAGGTCTTCTAGTCTGTCCCCCTAGTCTGGAGACCCTACACATTTTGTTCGTTCTGAGCAATCCTGTACAAACTGTCAGAATTATAAACACAAGGTTTTCTTTCAATCTGTTACCAACTGTCATCTTTCCGCCACTTCAGTAATCCTATTAAGTTTGAAGTGCCTTCAGGCCCTTTTGAGATTGGAGAATGCTTGCGTTTTGTAATTTCTACATTTTAAAATGTTGACTTGTTTCCAATATTTTAAACAACAGCATGTATGATCAGGGCAGTTCTTTTTATGACAATGCTGAAAGGAGAATTTTTAAACGTATTCATAGAAAATATTTGAGTTATACTCTGATTTCACAGAGAGCAAGAGACAATCCTTGTACTACGGGTAGAAATGCAAGCGTTAGATCCCCTTTTAACATGCACATCACACACTGAACACATGGAAAAAGGAAAGAGGCTTCAAATGGTGAGTTGTATCTGCCATTTGAAAACCAGGAAATACTGATGTCAACACCAAAATAGCAAACCTATAGAGATGGCCTGATTGCCTAAGCAAACCAGCTATGAACCTGTTCTGCCCCAGCTACGACCCCCAAAGAACGCAGCACACACAAAGTCCATACAAACCTCAGTTTACTAATTAAAGACTACTAATGAGCTTTCTTAGTTGTTGTTTGAACACAAATACAGTTTAAATCAGTCTTTTCTGAACAAGGGCTGTTAATTTAACTTCATTAACAGCCGACAAGAATCCAAAGAATAATAATTCAATTCTGAGGGCACAATATTTCAGATAACCATAATCTTACTGTGGTTGGCAGAGTGCCCAGAAGCAATTTGCAGGAAAACTGACAAGAGAGAAACAAGAGCCGAAGCAAACGTTTCTGGAATCAAGACACAAAGTAATATGAATGAAGTTGTTTCCTGCAAATTGCATCAGTCGTCGTCCTTCCTTAAATAGGCTAGGGAGTGGCCAATTAGCCCCAAGCCTTACTCTAGAGGAGACCTCCTCCTAAGGAGCCACTCCTGCCTTTTAACAGCTCTGTGCATTTGTGCATCAAGAAGAGGTTCCTCCTCTTCTTCCTCTTCACTTATGGGAGCTTCTGGACGTTCTGAAGGCCCTGGCTGAATCCCTGCCTCTGGCACCACATCTTCTCCAGCCTCTTCATTGTGTAACTCGAACGCCAGCTGCACAGGCTGCTGGCGCAGCACCATACCAGCCTCCTCACTGTCGTAATCAGCTACTAACTGCACAGGCCGTTGATGGGCCACAACAGAACCATAGTAGGTTCCTTCAGCTACAGTTTACGTAATCCAATGTACAGTAAACCAACAGACCAGAACACATCCTGTAGCCAACACAAAAATAAGCAAGAATTAAGACCAGACAAACAATCAAGCAGAATGCATTATTCTAATTAAAGAAATATCAAGGAGAAATCCATACCCAACCATACCTGGCAGTGCAAGCTACTGTATATAAACAGGGACCAAATCCCACACTCACTAGCACTGACAATGTTGTCTAGTTGGGTTATGAAATGTCTGCAAGTAAACAACCAAGCTGAGAGCATTAAGGATTCTACAGTAACCCAATTCTGTATTCAGGTCACATAGATGACTTACTTGCTTACATAATCACAGTTACTAAAATGTCATCCTTATTTCAGCCCAAACTATAGTTGCCAAGGTATCTTGTCATAAAGGTCAAGAGTGGCAAAGTACGCTCTAGTTTATTGCCCCTGTTTGTCCACTCTGTAGGCTTTCCTACTGTAAGTTACACACACACACACACACACACACACACACACACACACTTCAAAATATGAAGATTAATATTTTGCCTGTTGTGAGTAGTAGACACTAGTGTACCAGTTTGCTAATCTTCTTGCCATTGTGAAATTCCTTTTGAAATATATTTTACAATAGAAGCAACAATAAGAGCCTGTTTTGGATTGTATTTTGTAACACCCTAAAGTGTTTACAAACTGTTTTTGCATACACAGAAGTATCCACAGGAGAGGTGTGGTGTGGGCATGAGAGAGGTTAGTGGGATGACAGAAGCAGAAACATATCATAGAGATTCAAAATGTAAATCATGATAACACACACACACACACACACATACTGCATACAAAGGCAGAAAAGCTTGCCTTGCAATGGTACGTGGCTGCTTTCATTATTTTGATGAAAAGTTTAGATCATGCAGATGCCTCCAGATGATGCTTTAATTTGCTTTGGGCAGAAGACTAGTGGTGTTGATCTCATTAATTGCACTGGCTTTGTAAATATAACAGCTGAATAGGTCACTGATGCTCAAAAAAGGTTGGCCTAATGCAATAGTGGGTTGCAAATCCCATCGCTACCAGTTTGATCGTGGCCGTACGTGTGCAACACTTCTGACCATGTGCAGAAGCGTCTGGGCGGGTGGGCGGTGCCTCTCGCCGCCATCGCTACTAGTTTGCCCAATCTGGGGCGAACCAGTAGCAACCCACCACTGGCCTAATGCTGAGTCAAGAATACATTTGGTTTTGAAGACCACCATAAGACAAAATAATGCAAACAAAAATAATACATTTAGAGCAGCTATTATACCTACTTTTATGGGAGGAAACCTTATTGAACTTAATGAGATTTTTTTTTCCTGACTAGATTCCATTGCCTTGATAATGAACTGCCAAATTCTTAAGTGTGACATGCTTACATGCAATGCATTTTCTACGGAATTCAACCCGATCCATTCCAGCATTCCAACTGTTTCATTCTGAAATATTTTCCTTCAAAATACCTAATCCAATTTATTATGTGTCGTGTATTTTGAGTGCAGTCCTCAAGTTATGATCATAATTTAGCCCAAAATTATGGTTGTAAGTTGTTGTGACCTTTTATAATTGTTTTTTTTTAAAAAATTGATTTATATGCCGCCCTTCTCCGGAGACTCAGGGCGGCTTACAATGTGCTAAGCAATAGCCTTCATACTTTTGTATATTTATACAAAGTCAGTTTATTGCCCCCACAACTGGGTCCTCAATTTACCTACCTTAGAAAGGATGGAAGGCTGAGTCAACCTTGAGCCTGGCGAGATTCGAACCTGCCATAATTGCAGGCAGCTGGTCTTAATAACAGGGTGCTTTAGACCACTGTATTACCAAGGCTCCTTGTACTACCAAGGTTTTTGCAGGAGTTTTTAAGCGAACATAGCAGTTGTTAAACAAATCCATTATATCTAATGGATATTTTTGCCAAAACCAGAAGTAAATATAAACCAGCCCAAAATCATGATCATGGGATCTCAGGATGCTGAAAACAGCTGTAAGCATGATCTTGTTAACAAGCATCCAGAATGCAATCAATGACCACTGAGGGGTTGCCTAGCTATCACAACTCTGGAACCCGTTAGTGAGTATACCCACTTTTTTTAGGGATGTGTGTGTGTCTGTTGTAACTTTGAACATTTGCTAAGCGACCATTCATTAAATGAGGACTACTTATATAATTTCTTGCAGTATATATTATTTGCAAATAACTAAAAGGTGTTAAGAATTTCCAAGATTCATTGGGTAGATTTATGGTTCATGCTACTATAAAGTCTATTCTATTTGGATTCTGCTATGATTCCAAAATCAGAAAATGCCGTTTCCCATATCTTTCAGTTCCACCATTTCATTTGCAGCTTTTATTAATTTTCTTATTAATTTGTACATGCCCATTCATTGAGAGATCTTATTGCTTTGTGTAGTTTTTTTCCTATCAATGGGCATAATAATACAATATGAAGCTGAAAGAAGCTTCATATTATATTATCGAACCGATAGAAATGAAAGATATATGTGAACTTATAAAAAGAGCATTATAGAATTGTATTTGCAATTAACTCCAAAAAAAAAAACACCATTAGGTAATTTGGAACATCCCAATGCCTTTGTGATCATCCAGAAATCCCATGATTATTTTTATTATTATTATTATTATTTTTTGCCCAACAGGCCTGGGGATCCTCTGGCAACAGGGATACCACACACTGACTGCCTCACAAGTAACATTCTTGTGATCTTGTTTTTATTTTATTTTAATTGTTTTAAGTGATCTTTGTAGAATATTTTAATTTTGGAATTTATTGGATTCTTCCCAGAGTCACTCTGTGTGAAATGGGTGATCACATAAATATGATAAATAAATAAATACTGAAATAAATCATACATAAATACATACATACATACATACATACATACATACATACATACATACATGGAAACAATTCAAAACTATTAAGTCAACATTCTGGAAAGCCAGAGCAAAATCCAGAAACTTTGAGGAAGCTATATAATCAATATGAAAGAGAAAAGAGAGTTCATCATTTTTCAAATATAAAATAAAGTCAGGAACATAGGTGAAGTCTGGTTGGGATTTATTATTTCAGGTTCTTAAAGAAATCAGGTCAACCTTTTCATAGCCTCAGTAGAATTTCATTTCGTAAAAGAAAGCAGAAGATCAACATATCAATGGAACCATATTTCAAACCAACATTTTGTACTTGAGGGAACCTCAGAGCACTTATACTGGACATCACTGAAACCCTGTTGCAAAACTGCCAATTCAGAAGGATGTTATGATTCATGGGACTAAAGGTGATAAGAATTTATCCTGTTCTTGACAAAATTATCCACTCTGGGAGTTGAAACATCAGAATTGATATTTGATTAACTCTCTATCCAACATTTAATTTCCATCATTATTCTCATTTTTTCATGTCAATAGTACCATAATCAAAATTCTCAGATTATTCCAGTTTTTCAGAAAGGAGTTATCCAAGTCATCTAAAGCCCCCAATGAAATAAATAACATGTCCATATATATAATCAGATAACATGTTAGACTAATACAGAGCTAGCTGTGTGACACACAAGAATTAATCAGGATTCCTTTTTAAAAGGTTTCTAAATGGGTAACCCAAATCCAGAAAGAAAGGGATTGCCATGGTCGGAGTTGGCCATATGGAAAGGTGAAAGGGAGCCAATGATGACATGTGTGTTATGACATTAACAAGCAAATGTGGAGACTCATATTCTGGCATCAGATATCATAACCCAAGTAGAACTTGTGTTATCTGTACCATGTAATGATCCAATGTGGATTTTTACAGATGCCATTACTTGTAAAGACATTGTTTCAAAGGGCCCGACTGAGAATAACATATAGTGTGTGTTATTTTCTATTTCAACTTGAAGTTATATGGGAAAAATATTTTAAAATATTCATTAAATTGATAAATCGGGGATTATGGATGGAAAGAATCAGGGGTGAAATTCAGCAGGTTCTGACAGGTTCCGGAGAACTGGTAGCGGAAATTTTGAGTAGTTTGGAGAACTGGCAAATACCACCTCTTGCTGGCCCCAGAATGGGGTGGAAATGGAGATTTTGCAATATCGTTCCCCCAGGAGTGGGGAGGAAATGGGGATTTTGCAGTATCCTTCCCCTGGAGTGGGGTGGGAATGGAAATTTTGCAGTATCCTTCCCCTGACATGCCCACCAAGCCACACCCACCAAGCCACACCATGCCCACTGAGCCATGCCCACAGAACAGGTAGTAAAAAAATTTTAATTCCACCACTGGAAAGAAACCTTCTAGATGGTATGAAAAGGATTTCTTTTCTTTTTTTTTTCCTAGAAAGGCAATTGATTGCTATGTAAAAAATGACATAAAATGAGGGAATAATTAAACTGAAATAAAATCTTCAAAGATCTCCCTTGAGCAACACAACCCTCTGTACTGAATATGATTCTCTACCTCGTATCCCATCTGTTAGACTGTCATCTGTTGCAGTAGCAGAATTTATGCCATCCAGCAAATATCCACTATGTAAAGTTAATTCCAGAACAGAATTTCATAGGCCACTTTATTAACCAACTACTGCATATGCTGAAATATAATATAATTCTGAAAAATACTTTAAGATGCAGACACTTGATCCAAGAATATAGAAGCAGCTGGTGGGGCCATTGGAATATTCAGCACTTTGAACTGGTATGTTGCAAAAATCAAATAAGACAGCCTCCCATTCAAGTTTAGGAATAATCATAAATGTTAATGAAGCAAAACTTTTGAATGGAGAAGGTTAATTTGGACTAACCAACTCTATGAGGTCATACTTTTGGATGTCAGTGTGTTTTTTATTGAGTCATTCCTGCTAAAACAAACTGTGTACCAACATGAAACCTGAACTAAATCAAGGCTGTAGTTAAATGTTCTAAAGAAACACATACAATCTGCTGCTTGAAAAAATATCCTGAAATATGTCATAGTGAAAATAGGAATATTTCTTATACAGTAAAACTATTTCCTAAACCTAATTACTCATTTATAAGAATCCTAGTACCTTACAGTTGATATCCTAATCAACTGTTGACATATACTATATGGACTTTTTAAAAAGTTTTCAATGCTTCATAATTTTTAATGATTAACTCAACGTAATTTGGGAGGATTGTTATAATACTCTAATAAGTTGTAATGAATAATTTCACTTCACTTAAAATTTAATCGGTTATTTTAATTAATACAAAATATTTAAGAATGTGTTAATAAATTTTAAAAATTCAACGTTATTAATAATAGTACTTCTGGAGCTGTTGTTATAATTTTCTAGTCCATATATTGATATTTTCTTTTGATGTGGATTCCACATTATGTGCCTGCTTACTTTCTTATAATCCCTTCCTTTTCAAGTAATATAAACACAAACATCAATTCTCTTCTTGCTCAGTATTTCAGCACCAAGGTGAGCATTCCAAGGATGGGAGAGTGGGGAAAAGGGGCTATAAGATTTGCCATTTTACCCAGCTTCCTCATAAGCTGAGTTCCCAAAACTATCCCTGCCATTTGGGCTGACTTGGCTAATTGGGGTCTTATCCTTTTGATGCTGTAAAACTGTAAAGCAAAGAAAAACTTAAGGAAAATTGTAAGCACAGTCACAGTCACATAATTTTCACTTAGCAACCACTTCATTAATAACCAATTGCTAGACCCAATTGCAATCACCAAACAAGGAGTACCTTTAATTACCATTATTCTATTCTAATTACTCTATTCTAGTTTCTGCTTTTGTATAGATACATATCAGAAATTAATATTGTGAAGGGCAACTCTAACCATTGACTGCAAAGCTACACCTTTTCAATCTCTACCCTGTTTTCCCCAAAATAAGACATCCCCTAATAATAAGCCCAATTGGACTTTTGAGTGCATGGCAATAAGGCTTATTTCAGGGTTCAAAAAAAATATAAGACAGAGTCTTATTTTCGGGAAAACATGGTACTTAGATATGTCCCTGCTTGAGTGCAAATGCAAGTGAGGCCATGAGCTGGAAACCTGTAATTAGCAAAATATCAGCAAAATCTTTCAAATATTATGAAGATATTAAGAAACTATTTTCTAGTCTCCTGTGCTCTTAAGCAGGAGTGGATATTGGAATGAGTGTAATAATCTCACTTTATGTCAAATATTTTTTAAAAATATTACTGCATAACTGAATTTTATTAGTCCAAATATATCTGAAATGCTCTTACAAATCAGTGAAAATTAAGCTTATTTTGACTGTAAAACTTATACCAGTGACTTCTGCAGATGCAAAAGAATAATTTTCTGCCTTTTAATTTTATATCTTTCTGAAAAGCTTCATAAAAATATTTTTAAATTCATATATAATTTCAAGAAGTGAAATCTTTTCTTGCAAGACAAAAAACATAATCTTCAAACTATTGTCATAAGATCAGTGCTGCAGTATTTTGAATTAGCATGATTTTACTAACAAAGCATAGAGCATCATACCTCATTTCTGTGAACTAGAAATCATATTGTCAGATATAATGAACTCTAATACATAATACAGATATAATAATAAAAATGATAATTTTCAACGTGTTTTACTATAATACAGTTTAATGCAGCTGCCCCTCTGGACACCATAGAAATAAAATTCAACATTTTCTGCTACTGTCAGTATTGAGTTCTTAATTATAAATCATAAAAGAAGATGACATTTTATGGTTTAGAATGAATTCATAATGTAGAATATATGTCTGGAGAATATGATTTCTTGTGAAACTTTATCCTACATTATGATAGGTTCAGATGCATGAAATTTGCTCATAAATGCATGCTTTAGTCAAAATTTGATTTTTGTTAATTACTGTGTCATTTGCAAAGGGTCACTAACAGAGAAAGTCACTAAATGAGGAATAGATGCATTTATCCATTTAAGTATTTATCACAATAATTGTCAGGGCCATTCTGTATAGCTCTCACCAGAGTAAGCACAAATGACTGCAACGAGATCCCCACTTAAGCTTGCTAAAGCCTGCAGACTGTGGGATTCAATTTTGCATGTACTACTAGCTTTATGTCCCTATAAACATATTGAACCAAACTCTCAATATTATCTGACTGATAGTACCCTTGACTTTGGGTAAAAGTGTAAATGATCAACATTAATAATAATTACATGTGTGCAACACATGATCTTGTATTTTTGTTAAGTTCCATACAATCTTCATGGGCTTCCAGACATGACTCGGAATTATTGTCAACCAAGTTTCATGTTGCTAGCCTTTATTTTATAAACAGTAGAAAACAGACAGAAGTTTCAGAAGAAGAAGAAAAAGACTATTTTGTAGGTTAATTTAATCCTAATACCTGGGTAATTTATGTACACATTTTTCAGGTATTTCACTTGCAAGCAATCCCTTGCAATCTACATGCGTAATTTATGGCATGTGCTGCATTCAAAGACATGTTAAGAAATCTAAGTCCAAATGCACTTATGTCATTAAAGCTGCAGCCGCAAACTTACACACCTGGGAGTAGGTATCATTCAGCAGAAAATATCAAATTTAAATCATGAATAAATAAAAAAAAAGAAAAGACATTGAAGCGGGAAAATATGTTTTGGAGGAGGGATAACAAAATAGTACAAGGCAGTTTATAACAAATGTGGATATACCTGCGTATAATTTTTTATTACTTTGGACATAAAAATCAATACTGCACTGTTACACATGCAGAATTCGTATCCTTTTGAAGCCTCCCTTTTGTAGGGAAAAATAAACTTGAATAAGTTGAAGGATTTTTTAGGGAATCGAGCTAACTTAACAAACGGGAAAATGCAAATCAACTGATAAAGGCCTTGGATGACTTGATCAACTGTGTTCCCAGTAATTCTTTCAATTCTTTCTCTTTTAAGATTAAGTAGACTTTGGGAAAGATGCCCTCTGTGCAGGTACCCCACTCCGATTAATTCCCTCTCCTTTTTTATCCTCTCTAACATATACTCTCTCTCCAGGTTCATGCTTCATCATTTCTCATACTATACTGCTGCTTAGTAAGAGAGGAGAAGTAAATAAAACAAGTAATTATAATAGATACTAAAGCTTAAGCTCAAATACTTTGGACACCCAATGAGAAGAGAGGATTCATTGGAAAAGACCGCGATGTTGGGAAAGTTTGAAAGGGATGGCAGAGGATTATGTAGTGAACAAATATTGGGGCAAATTTCTGAATACAATGGAAAACAGAGGGGTCTGGTGTGTTATGGTGCTAGAATCACAAAGAATGGACACAACGTAGCAACTAAACAACAACAATAAGAATTATGATAGAAGAGAAGGAACGAAAGACGGGCAAAGGACCTATATATGTAGGAAGGCCTTTTAAATTCTAGGGCTCTCTATCCTAGCTATCATAGTGGTAGTAGTGTCTGTTCATTACTAAGCGTATAACAAAACAAAATTATATACAATCAATATCCCAACAAAGTTATTATAATGTAAGACATTTCACAATTTAATACAATAATCAATGTGAATAATTCCTAATATTACTACTAGTCTTAGCACTGTTACTTTCACTATCCCTTTTAGTATGAAACTGAGTCATAAAAGAAAGTTAGCCAGGATATATAGCCATGTAAATTTGGTCTGATCATATCCAATCATTTTTGTTGTTGTTCAGAAATACAGTCAAATAAAAGAGAAGGGAGAGCTAGACAGGTGAGAAACTGTGCCTTGTTTTTTTTATAATATAATTTACAGACTTAACAATTGTGATTTGACATCCCACCTCTTTGCATTGCAAGTTGAAGAGGCAGGATTTCAAGGTACCAAATCCAAGTTTTGTTAGGAATACTTCCTATATAGTTGCTCTGTCTTGTGCCTGCTTACAATTCTAACAGGTTGTGTCTTTGCAGATATTTGATACAAGCACCACAAGCTTGTTTAGCTTAAGCAAATAGTCACTAAGTGATATAATGCAATTACTCCAAATAAAGACCAAAGAGAAAATTGATTTAATGAAAGAATGGGGCTGCAATCAGTGTTAAATTGAATTGTAATTCTTAATACTCTGTATTTAAGACTGACACGTACTATTTAAAAAACAAATCAGACTGGGCAGCTTGATCCTAGAACAAAAGAAGTAGTTAAAGAAATCTTAATTAGTCTGAGTTAATCTTGCCGTCTCATAATCCTAAATGGTGTCAGTGGATCTAATGGCTGAGAATATTAGCGTCATAGTCAGTTCCAAATTATAGTATTGATTAATTGATTCCCTGCTTCCAGTTGTGCATTATATTAGTGCTGGTGCAGATCAATTCGCTAGAAGCCATAGCCTATTTTCTTATGGAATGTGACAACAGGTGCATAAGAGACATTTGAAGACAGAAAACTCAAACATTCTTACAAAAATACACTGAATATATTAGACATAATAGTTCCGAACCCAGTAGGCTAGTGGTTGAATCCTGCCAATGCATTAGTTTTGGGAATTTTAGGGAATACAGAGATTCTCAAAGATGGGAAGATGTTGTTGAAGTTGAGGAGGAGGAGGAAAAGTTTAGATGGGGAGTAATTATTTCATATGCATACAAGGTTGACAAAGATATTAACAGTATTTATTTTTAATAAATGAATTCATTCAGTGAATGAATGATCAGAAAAATGATAACAGGGTTAGGATTCTGTCTATCTACTTGTTTGTCTGTCTGTCTATTGCAAGATAATTCTACAAAAACTGAACAGGATGGGATAGCATTTGATGTGGAAAATAAGGTTAGCAAAATAAATAAATAAATAAATTTGAAAATGAGCTGGGTGAGACAAGGGTTTACAGAGAAAAATAATCCAGAAAAAAATCCCCACGTATCCTTATAGAGGGATAACTGGACAGTGGCTTGGAATGTTGTTGATTGCTTCATTCTAAGATGCTGTCCTTTCTCCTTCTTAATTGTGTGACTATGCACATATGCATTCACTTTGATTAAACTCTAGATATACATATATACAAATTTAAGGAACACGTGCACTTACTGTTTATGACCTGCAGGAAATCTCTCTCTCTTTTTCTCTCTCTTCCTACTTACCTACCTACCTACCTACCTACCTACCTACCTACCTACCTCTTACTTAACTGAGTCCCAAACATTCACTTTTGAAGATAGTAATAATAATAAATAGACAAAGTAATAGAAAATGGCAAGCAAATGCCACACAACAACCCAGGTTTAACAACTGTTAATAAAAAAGACAAAAAATAGTGGACACTGCAGCACCTGGAGACAGCCAAGAGAAGAAAAAAGAATTGAAGAAAAGCACAAAGTATAAAGACCTCTCAATAGAACTACCAAAAAAGCATAAAAATGTAGAGCACTTTGGGTACAATTTCAAAATATCTGGACCACCACTGGAATTGACAAAATCACCATTGGTCAATTGCAAAGGGCAGCTTTATTTGGAATATTTGACATTCTGTGATGTTTTCCACCAACTTCTGCCAAAAACCTTCTCTTTTGTTTTTAATACTACATACAATTTTCTCCTAACACTTCTCTCTAAAAGGAGTTATGACTTCATCACTCTTTGTAGCAAAATCGTTCACCAGATGACCTTTGGTTAGTTACTTTCTTAGTCTAAGTACCTACTTACCAAGGCTGTAAAATTGGAAGACATTTCTATCTGGACAAAACATTTAGCTCTGACACTGACTTTTGTTGTAAATCATTCTTGTAACATTCAACTGATATTTGATTGGTCTGTAAAACTTTACTGTGTATGTTGTTAACCATTCACTGTAATGTTGCAGGTAGCTTTAGGATAATGTCATGAAAAGGTGGGCATTATTAAATTGTTGGCATATCTATTTTTATTTTTGCTAAACAAGAAATATTTTTTTCTTATTTTTAAACACAAAACTGTCTAATGTATATGAAAAACATTTGATATTAATAAAAACATTTGATAAGAATAATAACCTTAAAACAGGCATATATTATTGTGATAATGATAAATTGATCCAATTCAATATGACTTCACTGTACATTTTAACCCTTGAAATGGCTACAGAACATATGACGGCCGTGGCCAGGGGGGCTTTTTATCAGGTTCTCCTGATACGCCAGTTGCGTCCCTTTCTGGATCGGGACTCCCTATGCATGGTCACTCATGCCCTCGTCACCTCTCGCTTGGACTACTGCAATGCTCTCTACATGGGGCTCCCCTTGAGGAGCACTCGGAACCTCCAGCTGGTCCAGAATGCGGCCGCGCGGGCAATTTTGGGAGTGACTTGGCGTTCCCATGTGACACCTTGCCTGCGCGAGCTGCACTGGCTCCCGGTGGTCTTCCGGGTGCGCTTCAAGGTATTGGTTCTCACCTTTAAAGCGCTCCATGGCTTAGGGCCCGGCTATTTGCAAGACCACCTTCTGCCACCGATAACCTCCCTCCGGCCAATTCGGTCCCACAGAGAGGGCCTCCTTAGGGTGCCGTCGGTCAAGCAATGCCGACTGACGACCCCCAGGGGGAGAGCCTTCTCTGTGGGGGCACCCGCCCTCTGGAACGAGCTACCCTCAGGAATACGACTAATCCCGGACCTCCGGACCTTCCGTCGAGCTTTGAAGACCTTCCTATTCCAGCAAGCTGGGCTGGTTTAAAATTTTAAAAGGGTTATTTTAAGGGTAATGGGTTTTAAATATTTCGGGAAGCCAATTGGATTTAATTCTGTTTTAAATTATTTTAAATTTTGTATTGTATGTATTTTAATTTGGCTGTGCACCGCCCTGAGTCCTTCGGGAGAAGGGCGGTATACAAATCTAAATAATAAATAAATAAATAAATAAATCCCATATTTTTGGAAGTATAAGAAGCACTTTTCCCCCCTAAAAGAGGCTGAAAATTTGGGTGTGTCTTATACTCCGAATATAACTTTTTCGAGGCTTTTTTTTTCAGCCCTAACAAGCCCCTAGCGAGCGAAGCGATCTTCTGCGCTTTGCCTGCTCCCTCCGATTCTCAGCTGGGCATTAGAAGCTTTTTTTCAGCCCTAACAAGCCACTAGCAAGTGAAGCGATCTCCATGCTTTGCCTGGTCCTCCCGACTCTCATCTGTGTTTTAGAAGCTGTTTTTTATCCCCAAGCAGGGGATAAAAAGCATGCACACTCAAAACCAGCAAACTAATGTGCTGAAGCTGACCAGACTAAGGACGCTAGCCAGATGAATACCTGGTAGGCAGATTTTTTCCCCCATTTTTCTCCCCAAAAACTAAACTGCGCCTTTACTCTGGTGCGTCTTATACTCTGAAAAATATGGTAAGTCTTTCAAATAAAGATCAGTGGATAACCACTAAGCCAATATATTTCATAAAAGCAGCTCAATCATATTTAAGTCCATTCCTTCAATGTGATTTTTTTTCTCTTGAAATTACCATAGTCCTGCAACAATTTCTAACTGCTCTCTTGCCAAAGAATCTTTTTTTTTCTGAAAAGCGATAGAAATTTCATATTTATTCTTATGAATAATTCTTCCAAATAAAGGTAAGTGAACAATAATAACCTCTAACCAGCATATGGCATCTGCTTTAGATGTCTCCACTGCACAAACCAACAGATAAGCTTTTTGTAAGTTTTCATTCTTAGGTTGGAGCTCATATAAGAATTTGAAGTTCAAAGACCATGAAGGAAGTTTATTTAGTTTTTCTTTTTAGTTAGATGAGGATAAATGAATCTTTACATTTTCATTAACTGCCTCATATTATTGTTCTTTCATTTGTTAGATCCTATTTTTCTTAAGTCTGCATGAAAATTCCCATGCAATTTGGGGTTATTTTATATACAGTACATTACTCTGTATACATTCCTCCATTGTTATACTCATTTTTCCTTATATATTATTGACTTTTCTGAAATATAATGCCCCTGTAATGTGTGCGTTGTTTAAAATACTTTAACTGCAGAATTACATCGGAGTCCCAAAGATGCTTTTTCAAAAGGCAAGTGGTCATTTCCACACACACACACCCCTTGAAAACATTTCACTTCTCACTGAAGAAGCTTCTTGGATGAGAAGCAAAACATTGTCAAGGGAAAAAAGCCCCAAGAAAGTCCAGTTCCCTTTTAGAAAAGCATCTTTGGGACAACCGTGACCTGGATGATTGAGAATCTCTATAGACCAGGGGTGAAATCCAGCAGGTTCTGACAGGCTCTGGAGGACCGGTAGTGGAAATTTTGAGCAGTTTGGGGAACCGGCAAATACCACCTCTGGCTGGTCCAGAGTGGGGTGGGAATGGGGATTTTGCAATATCCTTCTCCCAGGAGTGGGGTGGGAATGGAGATTTTGCAGTATCCTTCCCCTGCCACGCCCACAAACCCACGCCACACCATGTCCACCAAGCCACGCCCACAGAACTGGTAGTAAAAAAAACTGGATTTCACCACTGCCATAGACAACTGCATCAGAGAAAAATATAGGTACTGCCATAATTACATTACAGCGCATGTAACAGAGAAGTTAAATGTTAACACCATTTTAACTGTTACTTCACAAGGAACTCCCCATCTAACCTAATGCAGAAGAACAGTAAGAAAGAACAGTAGCCTTCTTTCTTAATAATCTGTAAGAAAAGGTCAAATTATTGATATCTCGATTATACCTCGACTTACAACCATTCATTTAGTGAGCATTCAAAGTTACAATGGCACTGAAAAAAGTGACTTATGACCATTTTTAACAATTACGACCTTTGCAGCATCCCAATGGTTACAGGATCAAAATTTGCACCCTTAGGCAGCTGGTTCATATTTATGATAGTTGCAGTGTCCCAAGGTCATGCGATTGCTTTTTGCGACCTTCTGACAAGCAAAGTCAATGAGCACTTAACAAATGGATTACTTAAATTCACTTAAGTCACTTAACAACTGGGTTACTAATTTATCAGCTGCAGCAGGGGTGAAATGCTCCAAATTCTGCTACTGGTTCGCTTTGCTACCGGTTTGCTTCGCACATACATGCACAGTGCACACCAAATGCACGTGCACGCGCTACTGCGCACTGCTGAAAAAGGATTAAGAAGCCTTTTCTGAGTCTTCAAAGGTAAGTAGAACAGTGAGGGGGGAGAACAGCTGTGCCACATGATTTAGATTAGCTAAAAAGCAGGATTTCTTGCTTTCTAGCAAATATAAATTGTGTAGCACTGCTGATTGTTGGAAATGTCGGTTTGCCTGAACCAGTAGCATTTTTTTAACTACCAGTTTGCCCTATCGGTAGCATTTATTACTACCGGTTTAGGTGAACCGGTTCAAACCAGTAGCATTTCACCCCTGAACTGCAATGATTCACTTAACAATTGGGACAAGAAAGGTTGTAAAATGGGGCAAAATTCACTTTCTCACCTAACAACAGAAATTTTGGACTCAATTGTGGTCATAGGTCAAGGACCATCTGTACCATCTTTCTGGGTGCTTCTTGGACCTGATTCCTAGCCTGGTTCCATAGCAATATTTGCTGATGGACTCAATTTTTCCATCACCCTCGACATCTTCCTACAGCCCATCCATTAACCCTTTAAAGCAGTGGTGGGATTCAACCAGTTCGCACCACTTCGGGAGAACTGATTGTTAACTTTCTGAGCAGTTTTGTCATCTGGTTGTTGGAAGAAATCATTAGGGCAGAGAACCGGTTGTTAAATTATTTGAATCCTACCACTGCTCTAAAGCAATATTTCCCAACGTGCAAAACATCAACTATACAATTCTCAGCAATGGCCATGCTGGTTTAGAAATTCTAGAAGTTAGAACCCACACATCTGGATGTTCATGTTCAGGAAACAGTGGGTTAAAATGCTATGATCTTTTTCTTTTTTATACTTTAGCACAAGTATATGGCTACATAAAAATGAATGCTCTTCTAAAATCAGATAGTATACCCCTCCATATATGGATGATTTGTTATTGAACAATGCTCATATTAGTTGTAGTAGTAGAAGTGGTGATGCTGGTAATAGTAGTAGCAATAATAGCTGAAGCATTCGGAAGTCTTATTGCTGCTCCTTGATTCTGCTTGTAGGATACATCAAGGCAAAGGTTTCTCCTGTTTGACTCTAGGGGGCAGTGCTCATCTCTGTTTCTCAGCCAAAATAGTCAGTGTTGTCAAAAGACACTTCTGTGGTCATGTGGCCAGCATGACTATACACCGTGGTGCACACAACACTGTTACCTTCCTACCAAGTGGTGTCTATTTATCTATTCGCATTTGAACACTTTCAAACTGCTAGGTTGGGAGGAACTGGTGCTACTTACTTACCTGGAATTCAGTTTAACTGAATGCTTTGAAGTACTTCTGGCTTAAAAATTAAAAGTTTAAATGGCATAATGCACTACTGCACATCATAGAAAACCTAATGTGCAACTAATGCTATTAAAAACAGCACAGACCTAAAACCTGAAAAAGTCACACTATCTCCCAAAACTTGTTTTTTGATCTGTGTTACTAAATACTTACTCCTCTTCCCCAAGAGTTTGTTTCTCTGCTAAATATCCCATACATTACATTAACACCCAAATATGTGAAATGAATTAATTATATAAATATTATATAAATCTATAAGCCTAAAAGGTGATACTGAGAGGTTAGAAAATATGCACAGTGCATCATGAATAATTTAACTAAATGGACAACTGACCATTTTCATTGTGTAGCAGAAATTTATGGAGCTTAAAACCCATTGCTCATTAAAATTACAGGCAGTACTCCAGGCCCAAACCTTACTTAGGTTCTTGCCTTGAACAATTCACCTTCTTCTCCTATTTGGTTTATCTTAATTGATGCAAATTTCAAGAGCATTTGGAAAAGTATACAGGTTTTTAAAATTGGAATTGGCCTAATAAAATTAATGTACATTTTGATATATATTTTTTTTAAAAATGCATATTTTCCTTTTAAAATTCAATTAAAAACATACTATCTGTCTGTAAAATCACTAAATAATATAATAACACAATAAAGTTTCCATAACATATAAACACCCCAACAAATATAAATGACTTTCTGGAATAGTTTTGCTCAGAATCTATTGTTAGCAGCATTACAGTATCAGTTTATAGCTTCAAAAGCAAAACCATCACATAGTGTATTTTTCATTAAAAGCCTTAGAGGAAAGAATGCATTTTTCATTGAGAAGGTAGGAAGCTCTGTACATAGTTTATAGACTTTAATACTTATGTGATACAAAACCAAATCAATTTTTTGTGGACATTTCTGCTTTGGGAAAATTTCCTGGTGGTTAATGGATTTAAGGTAGAATGTATTCTGTGAAACTTCAGTGAGTATTTTAAAAACAATCGGCAGCTTCTTTGAGAATAAAAGTATTGTAAAGTAGCCTGATAAAATGCTTGAAACCCCATATTTATAAAAGTAAGTCTGGACCAGGGGTGAAATCCAGCAGGTTCTGACAGGTTCTGGAGAACCAGTAGCGGAAATTTTGAGTAGTTCAGAGAACTGGCAAATACCACCTCTGGCTGGTCCCAGAGTAGGGTGGGAATGGAGATTTTGCAATATCCTTCCCCTGCCATGCCCACCAAGCCACACCACGCCCACCAAGCCACACCCACAGAACTGTTATTTTAAAAAATTGGATTTCACCACTGGTCTGGACATTTAAATAACACATACACAATCATTGTTTTCTCATTTTACACAAGTGCCAAAAAGTTATCTAAAAACAGAATCTTTTTAATGTAATACAATTTAATTGATCCAATTTTGTTCATTAAAATGAATCAATATTTTATCTTATTTATTTTCATAGTAATGCCTGCCTTCTAATCGTCTATCTGTCTCTCTGTTTATCTATCTATCTATCTTTTTTGTTTGCTAAATTAAATTTATAGACACAGCCCAAAAATTCGCCCAATTTACCATTTTGATATATACAGTCTATGAATGGAATTTGCACATTAGAAGCAAACATTTCAAGCCAACTATAAATAATTTTTGTTTCATTGATTTTAATGGGTATTCTAAATAGTCATTGGTTGAATTTCAAATTAGAATTTCTGAATTGTAGCTCATTAAGAACAGCCAGTGACTTAGAAGTGAATTACAAATTTGTTCTGGAAAGTCTAGAGTAGATTTTGGAAGATCACATGAGGGAATTAAAACAACAACAACTTGTTTTGACTGTAGAAACTGATACAGAAAGTGATGTATCATCTATTTCCGAAATTCAATATATAAATTTAATCTGGGGAAGAATATTATTGTTTTATTTATACGTTCACATCTCTATTAAGAAACATATACATTATATTGGACAACTTGGATTTAGTCCAATTTAATATTATTAATTTCAGTAAACTATTTTGGTTTCAACTGTTTTAGGAACAGAATTCACAAGCAAGGATTTTAATTTTGCAGTTCTTTCCCATAAATAAAATTAGTATTAGTTTCTTGCTAACTGAACCCTGTGGGAATGCGGGTTCAGCTGGATACTATCTAAAGGGCCCTATATTTGTTCTCTCTTTGTTAAGAACATAGACTGTATTTGAAAAGATACGAGACATCTCTTGGCGGAACATTCCTGAAAAGTGAGGTAATCAGATAGCAGGAGATGGGCCTCTCGCCTGGTAGTAACTGGTACCATATAGCTAAAGTTAAGTTTTGTTTTTCACACCTCAAGTATCGCTTTCCTAGAAATCACGTGATTTTCAGTAATTGGTAAGAATGTGAAACTTATATTTGGAGAATTTATGGATGTTTTTCTATCTCTTGTATGTAATATGAGATGTGTAGCCATAATAACGCCTTCTGATGACGCTGTATTTTGATAACTAATAAAAGAGATGGCAGGCTTTTGTTCGCTGCGCCATCATCCCGAGAAGCACCTGTGTTTGTGTATTCTCTAATTCGGCCATTCATGATGAGCCCGCCAAGTTGATTCCAACATATGGTGACCCCGACGTGATTCATCGAGCACGTCTCTTGGCACCCTCATACTCATTCGGCTGGAAGAGCCTCTGCAAACCAGGGCCGGTCGTCGGCGAACGAAGCACCCTCCCATAATCGTGAGTATGGGGGCAGAATTCTCTAAGCCTCAGGTTACGCACCTCCACGAACTTAGAGAATTGGCCAAGTCCTCAATTATTGTTTTAAAACATAATGGGAAGAGTCCTCTACTTCCCTCAAAATCAGACCTAACTTCCCTTCTTAAATATATTTACAAAAATTGTCCCACTTATCCAGAGAAGGGATCCATCAAAACTTCCACATGGATAAAACTGGGGAAATATCTTCATGAGACGCCACGGGCTCCTGCGAAGATATTATCCTCCTGGCGGATAATCATGGAATGTCTGCAAATTCACGAACAAGCCATGAAAGGAGAACCAGATCCTCCGCCGCCTTATGAATCTGGCGAAAAATTAACCCCACCAGCCAAAACGGCAAATCCAACAGAGGTTTATACGGCTGCTACAGCGCCTGAAAACCTCATACAATCTGACCCTTCTATTCCAAATCAAACAAACATGGGCACAGTTGCCTCTGCATTACGAGAGGCACAATTGAGAGGCGAATTGGAGATAGAGGAAGCCGCTCATTGTTATCCCATCACTTTAGGTCCGGATCCAGCCAATCCCAACGGACCTCAGATTCTTGTTTACACCCCAATGCCTTATAAAATTGTAAAAGATCTGAAACAAGTGGCTAGTCTTTATGGTGTTACTTCACCTTACACCCAAGGACTGTTCGCAACCACGGCAAATACTTTCCAAATGGTCTTAGAAGACTGGAAATTGTTATTTGGCATGATTCTTACTCCTTCGCAATACACAGTGTGGTATTCTGAATATGAAAAGGAAATTGAAAGATCAATCAGAAGGGGTTTACCACAAGGTGTCACAAACGGGCATTTGTTGGGGGGACCTGGCCAGGGACCTCAACAATAAGCTCAAATACCCAGGGCAGCCAGTGAGATTATATCACAGGCTGCGATGATGGCCATAAAAAGGGTTGATGACACCATGGACGGTCCTAAAAAATCATTCTCCAAGGTGATTCAAGGACCGAATCAGGCTTACAGTGATTTTATTGATGATTTGCAAAAGGCTATTAGCCGTCAAATTGACAACTCTGAGGCACAAGCTGAATTGTTAATTAAATTGGCTTTTGAAAATGCAAATTCCGACTGCCACCGTATTTTGCAACCTATAGCAAACCAACCAGGTGTTACTATTGCTGATTTCTTAAAGGCATGCAGGGTGGTAGGGACACAAACCTATCAAATGGATGCTTTAGCAGCAGCACTTCAACAAACGGTGGGGAACCCTAACGGTAATTGTTTCAATTGTGGAAAACCTGGCCACGTTAGGGCACAATGCCGAGCCCCGGGGGGGGGGGGCAGAGTAAAATTAGCAATCAGAGTGCAAAACCAAAAACAGTATGCCCTCGTTGCAAAAAAGGATTTCATTGGGCAAATCAGTGCCGTTCAAATCCTCTCCGACAGGGAAACTAAAATCGGGGCATTCAGCCAGCCCCGCTCAAAAGGCTGAAAGTAACCCATTTCCTCCCCCTTCTCCTGCTTCAATGGATCTCGTGGCCAGCGAGTCCATCGACGCCCCATCCCCCGCTACTGCTTATTTTCTGCCTTTACGCCCCATAGGGCGGATACACATCCCGCCCCAAGCCCCTGTCATCATCTTTCCTCACAGGGATCTGATTTCTCAGGGCGTACTTGCTTCACCTTTTCTTTGGGATTCCACTGACTTTTCCTCTTTTGCTTTGGTTTTTTCTGTGAATGTTCCGCTGCACATTCCTGAGGGACAATTAGCAGCCACTATGATTCCCGTACCAGCAGTGTTAGAAACACAATCCTCTATTTTGACCATTGAAAAAGATTTACAACAAGCCCGCCCGTCCACTGCTTTTACGATCCGCCATAAATCCTTTTCTGGTATTTTAGATACCGGGGCCGACGTCACAGTCATTCGTGCCGAGGAATGGCCTTCAGACTGGCCCACTGAATCCTCACCCGCAGTACGAGGAGTGGGTGGTGTCCAATCCGCATTGATTAGTAAGGAGTGGCTGCCGGTAAAGTCCCCCGATTCTTCTATCATTGCTTACATAAAACCTGTAATTCTTCCTTTGCATGTTAACCTTTGGGGCAGGGATCTTATGTCTCAGTTTCATGCTAAACTTATCCTTCACTAATGTCTCAAGAACCTGCTCCCCTTCGCCTTGCTCTTACTTCTGCTTCTCCCGTGTGGGTGGACCAATGGCCACTCACGCAGGAAAAGCTCGCTGCGCTGCACCTTTTGGTTCAAGAACAGCTGCAAAAAGACCATATTGAGCCCTCTTTTAGCCCGTATAATACACCGGTCTTTGTGATAAAAAAGAAATCGGGCAAATGGCGCTTTCTAAGTGATCTTAGGGCCGTAAATAAAACAATTCGACCTATGGGGGCGCTTCAATGCGGCCTCCCAAACCCAAATTTGATACCAAAAGATTGGGATTTAATGATCGTGGATTTAAAAGATTGCTTCTTTTCAATACCTTTACATCCCCAAGATAGGCAAATATTTGCTTTCACAGTCCCGGAATTCAACAATGCTCGGCCTACAGCCCGCTATCAATGGAAAGTACTTCCACAAGGCATGCTTAATAGCCCTACTATATGCCAACATTATGTGGATGTTGTTTTGCAACCCTATCGCTCCTCTCTTCCTCATTTTTCCATCTATCACTATATGGATGATATCCTGGTGGCCGCACCGGGGCCTCCAGGTACCGTCCATACTACCTTGCCTCTGCTTGAATCCATATTAAAAAAGGGGGGGCTTCAAATAGCTCCCGACAAAGTTCAGACTTTTCCTCCTTTCCTTTACCTAGGTCATAAATTACTTTCTTCTTGCGCTGCTCCTGAGCTTCCGTTTCTTTCTTTACCCCCAACCCTGGTACAGCTGCAGCAGTACCTGGGGACCATCAACTGGGCACGCCCGTTCTTGGCCCTCACCACACCCAGCTGATCTAATATCCCTCAATCAGGAACAACAATTGACGGTACAATTGGTTAATGATACATTGCGAGAACGCTGGGTGGATAGGGTGGTACCAAATGTTCCCCTGGCTCTTCTTCTTTTCAATACACCCCAGCTCCCTACGGCAGCAATCATTCAAAATACATCCAAATTGATCATTGCTGAATGGGTTCACCTCGCTCACACTCCGCGAGCAACCATTACAGCAAAACCAAATCAATATGCTATTTTAATTCAAAAATGCCGAGCTAGAACCAAGGCCCTAGCCGGAGTGGAGCCTTCAACACTTTATGTCCCTTGCTCACTTGCTACCTGGGAAGCCCTGCTCTCCACAAGTGATCAATTGCAATTTGCACTCGCTGATTGGCCAGGAGAAGTATCATGCCACCCGCCCCCAGATCCCAGATTGTCACTTTTAAAAACCATTCCTTTTGTTTGGAATTCCCCGTTGGCATCTGGCCCCATACTGAATGCTGCCACTGTGTTTGCGGATGGCAGTAAGACATATGGAGCTTGTGTATGGCAACATAATGGAAAATGGCAAAAAAAGATTACTCTCCCTCAAACATCAGCACAACGTGCTGAACTAGCTGCCTCTATTCTTGCTTTCCACACGTTTTCAAACTCTCCTTTCAACCTTATCCTAGACAGCCTCTATGTCACTCAAATTGTTAAAACAATCTATGCCTCCTATCTTTCCCCTTCTCTCGACCCGCCGTTGCTTTCATTGTTCCTCACTTTACAACAATTAATACATTCACGAACACACCCTTTCTATGTGGCTCACATAAGGAGCCATCAGCCCTTCCCTGGGCCCCTCCAGGAAGGGAATGATGCTGCTTATGCTGCGGCGTCCTCTGCCACCTCTGGCACACTTCTTCTCCACTCTTCTTTTACTGTTCCTGCTCTTACACCATGGGACAGCCATGCTTATTTTCATCAAAATAAAAAAGCATTAATGAAGCAATTTGGTCTCACGGCAGCCGAAGCGACTGCCATCATACAACAATGTCCTACCTGTAGTCAACAAGCTCATTCTATTCCTATGGGTGTCAACCCTAGAGGTCTTAAAGCTTGTGAAATCTGGCAAATGGATGTAACTCAGTATCCATCCTTTGCCCCATGGAAATATTTGCATGTTTCCGTGGACACTTATTCAGGATTTATCATGGCATCTCCACAAAGGGGAGAAGCGACCAAACATGTAATAAATCATTGTATTCGGACCTTTGCATCGATGGGACGCCCAATTGAACTCAAAACTGACAATGGATCTGCGTACACCAGTACTGCCTTTGCAGACTTTTGTAACAAATGGTCCATCAAACACAAATTTGGCTTGCCCTATAATTCTCAAGGTCAGGCAATTGCAGAACGATCTAATCAGACCCTCAAAAACGCCCTGGATAAATTGAAAGAGGAAAAATGCCTCGGCCTCCCGTCCATGCAAAACAAACTCAATCTTTGTTTATATACTTTGAACTTTCTTAACCTGACTGGACAGCCTCCCACGTCGGCTGCAACCCGTCATTTTTCTGCTTCCCCATCAGCTATTCCAAAACCGAAGGTTTACTTCCGCCAACTACCTGATCCTGCATGGAGAGGGCCCGCTGACCTTATTACCTGGGGCCGTGGATACGCTGCTGTCCAGCATAACGATCGCATCATTTGGATCCCCGGAAGACACGTAAGACCATTTCATTCACAACAAAAAGAAGGGGAAATCCCTGGTGCTGAGACGGCAACAGACTCTTAACACATGGTGGTGACCATCAGCTTTGCAGGACTACACCGGAAGCTAGTCCCCTGCGCACAGCGGAAGATTCATCAGGAGGAAAATACCTTCGCATTGTACATATACATTTTATTAGCTTTAATATAACACTTTCTTACACATACTAATGTTAGTAGAAGTTTGGGAATGGGTCTTGTGGACACTTGTTTTTCTAATTTTGCTAGTAATTTTGTATTACACATATAAGGAGCGTCTTTGTGGTAGACCTAGGCTTTTTCTTGATACTGCTATATCCCAACCCACACGCACCACTGACCCTCTCCCTGACGTTGTAAGCTTCACACCATAATTGATTATGATTTGTTTGTGGCTTTGGATATTGTTAGCCTTAGGACTCTTAAGTGACCATGCAAGGAACATCAAATCCCCACATACATACACTTCAAGTCAAGTACGCTCCCGCCAGAAACGCATTGTCTATGCACGAGGTCCTTACTTTCTACCTAAGTCTACTCCACCACCTAAGGTTCCCATATTGACGTTTCCAGTAGAGGGGGGAATGAATAAGGACAATGGGCCTTTACAACAATTGCATAAAGGAGATTATATCTCACGGATTCTTGAATTAAGTCAAGATCTTGTTAATCAGTACAACCCTACCTTAGGTGAAAAATGCTGGTTATGCCTATCTGCTGACCCCGCATCTTATCATGCTATTCCTGTAAAATCACAACTCTGGGTAAAAACAAAGGCAACAATTCTCCTTGAAAGGGATAGTAGAGATAAAAAACCCGTCTCACCAATACAAGGAGATTTTTATGAAGCATTCAAACGATTGGGAAAAAGTCGTCTTCCTATCACAGGCCCAATTGCTACAGGTGTAGACCTCATAGGAACACCTTCTTTGTGTGTCAAGAGACATCAGAAACTTGGTAGGCCTGTAGGATCCCTGACAGATGAACAATGTCGCTCAGCAATATATTTAGGCCCAAAAATAAATTTGGTGGACATAAAATTAACAAAGGGAGATTTTCCCTCTGCTTACCGCAAATTTCAACAAAAGGTTACTTTCTCAGCTCCACCAGAACTACACTTTAGAAAAGACAGATGGGGTGGATGGAATCTGTCTGTGGAAAGCTGTCCAAGACCATTTCACCCTCCAGGATTTCCCATTTGGTTCAATTTAAAGTCCAAAGCAGGTATGTGTATCCTTTTTCCACCGGGAAATACTACCTCTCGATATATTTTTGAAGGACCAATTCTCAGAGATAAACAGAAGGACCTATCACTAGAAATCCCATTACAACCTTTAGCGGGAATGTTTGTAGCAGGCACTTTGGGAGTCTGGACTAATGAAAACAACCGTAGACTCCATGCCTTCTCCATGAACATCGGAATATGTGTGGAAGAAAAAGGAGTGTTTTTCTTGTGCGGAACAAATGCATATCTGTGTTTACCAACAAACTGGACAGGAGTGTGTACATTGGCCCATCTTTTCCCTAAAGTGGGTGTTGTCAGTGCTGAGCACTCTATACCTGTTCCTCTTTTGGGACATGTTCAGAAGAGGGTCCCCATTCTCATCCCACTATTAGTGCTTCTAGGGATGGGAACAGCTGTTGGAACAGGAGTAGCCGGCATCACGCACTCTGTAATCCAGTTTAAACAGATCTCAGAGGAGTTGCAGGGAAGTTTGAATCAAATAGCTGGCACTTTGATTGAGGTCCAAAATCAAATAGATTCTTTGGCAGCTGTGGTGTTACAAAACCGAAGTGCCTTAGACCTCCTGACAGCAGAAAAAGGTGGAACATGTATATTTTTAGGTGAAGATTGTTGTTTCTACATGAACAAGTCAGGTGTGGTCAGAGAAGGTGCTCGAGAATTACAGGATAGGGCTTCCAAGATAAGTCAGAGGTTACAAACTTCTGACATGTGGTTTTCTTGGGTGCCTGGATCCGGATGGATTAAGCAAATGATATTTTTGTTCATATGTGCTATAGCTGGCTTAACATTCATTCCATGTGTTATACCAATCTTAAAACAATTATCAATCAGAGCTGTAAAAGAGATTCAAGTTGAGAAGGAACTAGCTTTGACAGAACATCTTTTTAATCAACTTGGTCCCCGTCCTATGGAAGAACTTACAGATTCTGAGTCAGATGCATATGTGGTTATGGGACCAGGGGAATAAAAGTAACTATAATCATATATAACATATATAACCATTTGTATACCTTTATTATTGCTTTGCTTATTTTTGTATGTATCCAATGTATTTCTGCTTTATTTGCTATGATGATAGGCATGTTTCCCAGGCATAAAGAAAACATCATAATAACAACACAGCTGAGCCCTGTTGCAAAAAACAAAAACAGAGGAAATGTGGGAATGCGGGTTCAGCTGGATACTATCTAAAGGGCCCTATATTTGTTCTCTCTTTGTTAAGAACATAGACTGTATTTGAAAAGATACGAGACATCTCTTGGTGGAACATTCCTGAAAAGTGAGGTAATCAGATAGCAGGAGATGGGCCTCTCGCCTGGTAGTAACTGGTACCATATAGCTAAAGTTAAGTTTTGTTTTTCACACCTCAAGTATCGCTTTCCTAGAAATCACGTGATTTTCAGTAATTGGTAAGAATGTGAAACTTATATTTGGAGAATTTATGGATGTTTTTCTATCTCTTGTATGTAATATGAGATGTGTAGCCATAATAACGCCTTCTGATGACGCTGTATTTTGATAACTAATAAAAGAGATGGCAGGCTTTTGTTCGCTGCGCCATCATCCCGAGAAGCACCTGTGTTTGTGTATTCTCTAATTCGGCCATTCATGATGAGCCCGCCAAGTTGATTCCAACAAACCCAAACTTATATTTCTGATACTTCAAGCCAACAATAAATTTGTTAAATATATTATTGAGTAATATAATATATCTTTTGAAGAATACCATACAATGTGTGATCTGGATGCTAATTTTTAAAAGAGAACAGGGTAATCCTTATAATCCTTTGTCTCTGGCTTCACAAATCATTTGATTTACCCACTTAACACAAGAGTATGTCTTTCAACACTTTCAACATCAAGGGAAGTCCGCCCTCCTTTAGCCTTCCTTCCTTCGTTCTTTCATTTTTCGTCAGCAGTTTGGGCACAAAAAGATTTCGAAGCAAAACCAACAAGTGTGGTGGCCTTTTTATTCACCCAAAACTATTGTGTCAACTCCCTTATCCTAACCACCAGTCTGACTGTGAGCACAAAGTTTTGATCAAAGCACCGTGGATGCATTACCACCTAAGTCTTTTCATTTTAAGGGATATAACCCCCTATTTAACTTCCAAACCCATGGTGAGAATTATGATCTCTAGAGGAGAAATCAAATACACCGCACTGGAAGCCGAGCTGAGAAAGTTACCAGTCAAAACCCTCTGAAATGAAATGATGTGGCTTTACACATTGATCAAAGGATCAACTGCTGGGAAGGACAGCAGTTTACACGATGAACTTTCGTGAACCTAGACTTTAGATGCAGGAAGTGCCTGATGCCAATATTTCAGGCTAATACACTTTTTTGGCCATCTAGCTTTTTAACCAATTCCTTCATGAGGTACACCAGGGTCTCTGTGGCTTGGAAGCCTGCCTAGCTAACTCTCAATGAATACTCATACCCCCATAATTGTTGCATTTCCATATATCAGGGACAAAAGGCTCAGTTGTGCAGGCTTTGATAAAAACACGGAAGAGAAGACAGTTGGGGGTGGGTGAGACGGCTACCATAAGTGGAAAGGGGGCTGGGCTGCCTGTTCTGAATGCCTCTTCAAGACCAGTAATGAAATAATAATCTTCTTTAAAGAAATGGTAATGAAAAGGAAGACAGATGTAGTTTGCAAGGAAATAATTGACTGGGGAAAGAGGGTGGAGGAATTAGAACAGCAGTTGCTGCAGGAAATCAACTGTTAATAAATATCAGAAACTGCAGTCAAATGGCACGTTAAACTGCTGCATATGTTTCTTCTGTTACTAAATGGGAATCATTTGGTACAGAAGAGAGGCTGATAAGAGCCCCTCCTCTTGTGGCAGGCAATCATTTTACATTTTACATTATTTGAAAAGAGCCTGATTATTTTTCTTTGAATGCAGCAAGATGATTCACATTTACCTGTCAACAGTTTTCCATTCCTGTTTTGCCTGCCTACTTAAAGGTCCCTGATCCAAGCAGTGGGAAGCTCCAGTGGCATAAAAATAAATAATAATTTGTGACCATTAACACTGATTTCCCTTTGGCCCACTTTAAATTACAGGAATAATAAGAAAAAAGCAAATGGGGGTGGAAATAAAACTGTAAAATGTATTTTACTAAGGGACACAATTGCTGCGCATATTCCCTTAAATTTGAAATGCTCATGATTGAAAAACAAAACAAACAGCCAGTAATTTTGCAAGTTTAAACATACTGGTGTAAAAATATCTTTCTACTAAAACAGATATGTCCTCCTCCATCAGGGGAAGAGAGGATTATCTTGGCATCCATATTTCATTATCAAAAGATTACAAAGCTAACCTCTTTTTTATTAAACAGGAAGCTTGGAACTTGAATGTGATTAACAGTTTATGGAATATTTCCCTGTAAAATTAAGAGGAACGGCTTGAATTGAGGGGGAAAGGGGGAAAGAAAAAAAGTAATTTTAAAAAGAAACACTACTTTGCTTAAATGATCTTCATGTAAATGATTTAAAAAAAATATTTACATTTTCTGAAATCTTTAAATTGTATTGCCTAGGCCAGGGGTGGGCAAATGTGACCCTTTTACAATCTGTGGACTTCAACTCCCAGAATTCCTGAGACAGCTTGGCTTGGCTGTCTCAGGAATTCTGGGAGTTGAAGTCCACAGGTTGTAAAAGGGCCACATTTGCCCACCCCTGGCCTAGGATCAAAATATTCAATAAACTGATTCTGTGTTCCTGGATAGATACACAGTCCTCTTTAAATATGTTGTATGGGCCCTACTGGAAGACTTCAAGGACAAAGCCTTCAGCAGATGCCCAATCATGTTCACAACCACAACCTTTGGAAGATGTTGTGGAGGGGTAGTTCAGAAGCAGCCACAGTTATTGAACAGTTTTCCTAAAACATTTTGGAACCCAGAGCAACAAACTGGGGAATGTTTCCTGAGTGAAATTCACAGCGGCCAGAGTTAGAGTTTGTAGAATGGAGTGGATAGAGACTGAACTAGATATTTGAGGAGAGAAAGTCACATTCTCCTCCTTGCTGACTCCTTCATTGCTTTGTCTTTTTTTTTCCTTTTTATGCATGGTCTCTTCTTGTACAAAGGATCCAATTGTCAAGAATCCTCTTCTACGTAGGAAGTTTTCTGCAGAACCAGTCACAAAAATAATTAAAGGGAAATGCACAGTATAACGCATGTCTTTGAAACTGTTCCGAGTTTCAGATGCGTCTTGATTCAAACAGAGTAAAGCTAGCAAAGAGATCCCATTCCCCCTTTAAAAAGTCCCAGAATGTCCCTTTTTTAAAAACATTCAGATCCTTTTGTGAATATAGTTTACCACATTTTTGATGAGAGTCACCATTCTGATTACTTTCCATGGAAGCATCATTTTCTTCTTGGCCTTCACTGACTAGGTCACCTAAATTTTTCTTTTAACAAGCATGCTTGACATTATTATGCAACAGGTAATACAGGGTTGAAATGCTCCCGGTTTGCCCGAACCAGTAGCGATAGCGACCGGTGGTTCGGAGAACCGGTAGTGATAGTGGTACGGGCTCTGCCCACCCACCCGGTTGTCATTATTTCCTGCACTTCCGAACCAGTTCGGAAGGTAAGTAGATT
Organism: Pantherophis guttatus; assembly: GCF_059756535.1. Taxonomy (NCBI): domain Eukaryota; kingdom Metazoa; phylum Chordata; class Lepidosauria; order Squamata; family Colubridae; genus Pantherophis; species Pantherophis guttatus. Next base: position 73,855,160 of record NC_142064.1, read on the forward strand.
TCATCCCTGATGTAACACCATAATCAAAACCAAGCAGGTACCCACACTAAAATAATTAAATGAAATTTTGAACAACCAGGATGTGAAGAACAGCAGTTAAGTGCTATTAATACATAAAAAAACAAGGAGCCAAACGCTCATAAAATGGATAAGCTGCAGATATTTTCAATACAGGTCAGGTTTTAAACATGGTTGATGCTATATCTTGGAAGTCTGTTAGCTATGCATTTCACTGGAGAAAGAGAAGCACCTGGACCTGTGGAGTGTATTTCTTGCCCACTCAAAAATTATAGCTATTTTTCAGATTGATTTCAAATGTTATCCAAAATAATCAGAACAATAAGAATTATATTATTAAAGCGGTTTAAATTCAAACTCTTCCAAAATACAAATTTCATAACCTGGATTAAAACCATTAAATTAAAAAATTAAATTAAATTAAAAAAAAATTAAATTAAATTAAATTAAATAATTAAATCCCCCAAAATTTTAACCTAAAACTGGCTACTGTTGACCTCACCCCATTCCTAAGAGGTCTGTAAGGGGTGTGCATAAGAGCACCAGCGTGCCTACCATCTCTGTCCTAATGTTCCCTTTAATTGTATTCATTTTATGTATTCAATTCATGCTTATACATATATATACTATCTAATATGCACTTGACAAACAAATAAATAAATAAATAAATAAATAAATAAATCTGAAAACTAAAAATATCCCTTTGACCAGATGCCCCTTCTCTGAACAGCCATCCAAAGACAAAGGCTCTATAAACATTTTTTTTTGCAAAGACAATGTCTATTAAAAGATATTGGCTACATTATCATATATTTGTAATCACTTAGAAATGGAGGGATTTTTTTTAAATTTATTATTTCAATTCATATGACTATCTGCCTCAAGTTCATGACTCTGGGCAACAGTATTTAAAAAAAGTGTAAAAGGATAAAAAAACTATCAGGTACAAACAACCAGAAGAACTAATGCATAGTCTCAACAGAAGCTTTATTGCTAATCAACTGTGTTACAAGAATCTAACCAGACTAACTATATTCTCTTGGGAACGGCCAGATAAGGCTTCAGGAATTGTGGCAGATGTCAGACTTCTGCATTTTCTGCAGTGCAAAGACTCTAAACTCAGCCCCACTTAATATAACCCTCCAGTCTAGCCGGATATTCTACCATAATAGCAATAGCACTTAGACTTATATACCTCTTTACAGTGCTCTACAGCCCTCTCTAAGCAGTTTACGGAGTCAGCATATTGCCCCCAACAATTTGGGTCCTCATTTTTCCCACCTCGGTAGGGTGGAAGGCTGAGTCAATCTTGAGCCTAGTGAGATTCGAACTGCCAAATTGCAGGCAGCTGGCAGTCAGTAGAAGTAGCCTGCAGTACTGCACTTTAACCACTGTGCCATGTGCAAAAACAAAAACCATACACAATCTGGTAATAAAGTCACTTGCAAAGTAAAAAAAAAAGTTGGCAATATTACTAATATGTAGGTGGAGTTCCATAAGAACATGTGGTACCTTGATGATATTAGGATAGGTTTTCAAGAAGCATGATAAATAGACTGTCGCTATGAATAATTTAAGATCCTTCCTGAGTCATATGACAATAGGAAACTTCCTTAATAGTGTTCTGACCTAGGCTCCCTTAAAAAAAAGGAAGCAGGAATGGCCCCGGAAAAACCTCTTTTATTTACATGACTGAATTATTTTCATTCACAGTCAGCAAGGTTTGTCCAAACAGTTTTTCAAAGGACTATTTCTCAACACACCTTATCTCGCTTGGCAAGCTGCCAAGTAACTTGTTTGGAAATGCAGAGTAAGGCAAAACTTGGTACAGAGACTCTTAGAGTCACAAACAGAACTTTTCACTCTTGAAACTACCGAATGAACAAATTATTTCCTGTAAAAGCCCTCTCCCCATTTGCTCCTCTTTTGTTTCCTATGGGAGGGGCCACATCTCCAAGGTGTGGCACCCTGCTTTCTGAGTTGTTCTTGTATTCTGGCAGCTCTGCGCATGCACACACTATCTCCCTCTCTGCCTCTGACACAGAGCCCTCATCCGAGTTTTCCCCAGCCCCAGGAGTGGCCCATGTTCCTCCCCAACCTCCTCACTGTCTGACTCTGCTGCCAGCTCTGCTGGCCGCCAGCGGGTCACAACAAATAGCAGTAGACTTATATACCACCCTATAGTGCTTTACAGCACTATCTGGGTGATTTACAATGTCAGCTTTATTTGCATATTACCCTCAACAATCTGGGTCCTCATTTTACCAACCTCAGAAGGATGGAAAGCTGAGTCAACCTTGAGCCCCATCAGAATCAAACTCCACGTTGTGGGCAGAGTTTGCCTGAAATATTGCATTCTAACCCACTATATCACCAGGGCTCCCTTAATGGTGAAAAGTTAAAGAAAGTTTGGTGTCATTTGCTGGTCTTAGCTCATCAATAAGTTCAGGGGAAAAAAAGTCTTTTCAATGTTGTCCAAGCAATTTCATCCTTGATCCTGAAAGGTGACACAATATAGAAAAGTAATGGTGAATAAAGCTGTAAAGGTCATGGGACACCAGACTATCTGCAGGGATGTCAAACTCACGTAGTCACAGCAGTGTCACATTACTTTTTTACATCACATGACGTATTGGGACTTTTTTCCTCTTCGCTAAACCAGGCATGGGCATAGCCAGCGTGTGACCCATCCGGCACGCGGGCAGGGAGTTTGACAGCCTGGATCTACTGGCTTCAAGTGTGTGGAAGATGATGTTATCTCACCAATGGTGAATTAAGATTTAACAGCCAATTCAATAGGCTTCTCATATGAAATTGAAAGAGGCTGGTACCATCACCTAATTTGCCTTTATCTGTTTCTGTTAGAGATAATAAAGAATTTGCAATTTTAGTATTATTTATGAATCATCTTCAAAGAACAGCTTATAATAGGCCCATTTCATCAGCCATGCAGTTATTTTAGTTTGATTACTGTGTTCAAAACTAAAATACGTTCTGAAAATTCTTCAAAACTACTCAATATGTTAACTTAAAAAATGGTGTTTGTGGATTTCTCTTTTTAAGGAACTTCAGGATCTCTAATTCTTCCTCAATAATGCCAGATTTATAAAATTATTGGAGTTTCTTTTGTTCTCTGAACTGAATTGAACTCTGAACTGAAAGAACACTACACTGTTATAGCTGTCTATTTTTTCTTACCTATTAAACATTGTTTCATTAAAAAAAAATACTAGTTTTTTCTGAACATCCCTAAAACAGACTTGCCCCACTCATTTCAAAAGCTGAGGTAAATTGTAAATCTGATGATCTCCAGTAAATAATAATATTTGTCTGTATGTTCACAGCCTCATTCCTTATTGAGAACATTGCCTCCTAGAGATTGCCTCCTACTGATTTTACTTTCCCTTCCCCCCCCTCCCCCCCAAAAAAAACTAACTCATTTTTTTCCTTGCTTGGGAAAGAAGTATGAGAGAATTGGCAGGGACAACTGGCTAATGACAGCTTTATTGAGCTGGGCTTAAATTCAAAGGAGTTTGACTAAAAATTATGAATTCTCTCCAGCAATAAGTGAACCCAAAATAACAAGAGTGTCATTTGGGTAAATTAACATGCTGAGCCCATTGCGCACTTCATCAAATAAGGCTAAAGGCCACAGATTACAGCCTGATGAAAAGATACAGCTGAAGATAGAGCATTTGTGTGTTCTTGTAAAGGGAGGGGGGGAAGAAAGACCGAGAGAATGAGACAGATTCACACGCTCATCTATCATCAGAGTAAAACTCTTGGTAGAAACAGATTTTCAAAACAGGATGAAAGGAAGAAAGAAGATGGCAGAGAGAAGGTAAGCACAGGATCAAGAAGCAGAAGAGATAAAGACTATAAGCACACAAAGCAATTATTTCAAGGACAGGAAATTAAGTCTAATAAAGGAGGCAATTTATAATCTGTAAATAGTTTCTATAGGAGTATTTCTCTATATTAAAGGCCATAACAAAAAAAAAAAAAAACCCTTATTTGAATTCAGGATTACCAGGAATTCTGATTAACAAGTATAAGCCATAATTCTTATGCAGCCACGGTTTTCATTCTTATTGACCTTAAGACTTTAAAAAGAAAGGAAAATCAGAGCTGATATGAAAGTTAATTATCTTTACACATTCTTCAAAATAATGTAACATCTGAATGTGCTTGTTTGCTTTTCTTAAACAAAAAATGTCTTAAATAAAATATGTTTTAATATAACCCTGCAGGGAACAAATAGCTCTTCGCAAGTCATAATTATCAGGGATACAGATCTGGGTTAACAAAATCCAGATCACAAAAAAGATCTAATTTTTTATGTATCCCTTTACTTGCATCCATGAGCTATTTGGAATATATAGCCCAGTTTTAGAGGTCCTAGACTGGAATTTCTTTAATTTATGCTCAGTGACTGTATTTGTCAGAATTGGAATCCATTAATTAGATAGATGTTGGTTCTCATCCCTGATTTATACCATTCAGAAACCTAGTGGCCAACTTTCTACAGAAAAGCTTGTCCAAAAGTACTTTGAAGTTTTGTTAATTACATTATGAGAAGTAATTATACATTTCATCCTACCCCCAAAATAAGCAGGATTTACCTGCAGTTAAACTAAGGATCTATCATATTAAATACATCTTACATGAAGTTGGCAGTAATATGGACCTCTCTCAAGTCCATCTGGAGCCATTTTCAAATATTTCATCCTTGCTTGTTTAGCAATATTGAAGCTTGTGAGTTTGGTGGATAGGGAACTGGATTCATTATCGACTATTTTAAAATACACACAGTCAGCAGTACTGGCCTACTTCTAAGAGTCCTGCCAATCTCAAATTTTCTCCTCTTGAATAAAATTGATGCAGGCCAATGGAAGCCTTTTTTCTTGGCACAGAATTTTAAGTAATTTTTATTGAAGTTTTTTAGTCAAATTTCCAACTCATGCTATTTCTTCTTTATATTTCCTTTCTGTCTCCCCGTGTCAATTTCTTCAATGATAAAAACCATGATCACTACTTAAGTATTTCAAAACAGAATGGGCTGAACAGGGAAATTATTATGATGAAGCTTCTGTCATTAAAAGCAAAGTCCAAAAAATTTCAGTCTATCAGTATTAAAAACAGCCAGCAATTCAACAAATCACTTTGTATCAACGCTGCTTAAGAGAAGGATGGCAATCATAACAATATGTTATCATTACTGCATATTTTATATTAACATTTTCTGCCAGAAAAAAATACCCTTAAAAAAAATAATCAGTTTTATCATCTACAGATGCAACACAAAAGGAAAGAGAGACAGGGGCAAAAAAGGGGAAACAAGACTATTCTGACATCACTTATATACACCAAATGGGTACAGAGAAGAGAAGGAGTAAAAATTAGATGGCTAAACTGAGTTAGTGGTTCTCTTTCTTGATTCTTCTCTGTCACAGTCTGATGGAATGGATGCCGGCAGACAATTCCAGAAGAGGCAAAGCCTAACAAAACTTGATTTTCTAAAGAGTTGATAGTTTCTCATCTATGTTTTCCTGTTCTAGGATTTTCCATAAGGACTCTGAAGACATTCATTTTCATTTCCCTTCACTTGTATCTATTGGTACAAGAAACAAATAATATCTAAACCCAGAATATTATCTTCTTGTATCAGCAATTTTTACCATTTGTCCATTTTGTTTTTGTTTTGTTCTGATATCCAATTTGCTTTCTTATTTCTTGATTTTTGGCAGTCTTTTTTCCCTTTTCTCTAAAGAGCTTTTTTTCAAAAGGCAGGTGGACTTTTTTTATTTGGCTTGAAGATGTTTCACTTCTCATCTAAGAAGCTTCTTCAGTTCCGAAGAAGAAGAGAAGTGAAGAAGCTTCTTGGTGAGAAGCGAAATGCCTTAAAAAAAACAAAAACAAAGAAGTCCAGTTGCCTTTTGAAAAAGCACCTTTGGGACAACCATGACCTGGATGCTGAGAATCTCCATACACATCTTTTCACATGTATTGTTAACAACTTCCTTTCTAGCAGTGAGGTTCTGGACTTCAAAACCATTTTTTTCTGTTTTCCTTTAAAAGAATGGTTCAAATTCATATGCTGAAAATTGGTTGTTGTTTTTTCCTTCTGTTGATATTAAACTCTGTTAAAAATTGTATCCAACTTTGATATTACAGTCTCCAACCATAAACAACAAATATTATTTATATGATCAGTCAATTTTCAATTTTTGGATTGAATTTGACCATAAAACTTCTTAACCTCTTCTAAACATGGATAATGGCATATCAAAGATTGTTCATTAACTAATGCCTCCTGCTAATGCCTCCTACTAAGGCAGCATTTAACATCCAGCTGCCTGCAATTACTGCGAGTTCAATTCTCACCAGGCTCAAGATCGACTCAGCCTTCCATCCTTTCTAAGGTGGGTAAAATGAGGACCCGGTTTGTGGGGGCAATAAGCTGACTGTATAAAATATACAAAAGTATGAAGGCTATTGCTTAACGCATTGTAAATCGCCCTGAGTCTCTGGAGAAGGGCGGCATATAAAAATATATTTTTTTTTAAAAAAAAGTCTATTTGATATTATTTGATTACTGATTAAGTTGTTTTTGGCTCTTGCTATATTCTTTCTCATTATGAAAACAATGCTGTTTTTGTTTTGTTCTGTGTCAAGAATATATCAAAGTATTGTACTGAGAAAGGTCACCTGATAGGTATTTTCAGATAATCTCCAGAACGTTATATTTAAAATAATGAAAAAGGCATTATATTTGCTTCTTACTATCTTTTAATTTCTTTCTTTTGGATACACAAATTGTCTCTGATTAAACAATACTTTACTATAAACCTGTCCTGCCCTATAACATAGGGAGGTATCTCAGCGATTACACAAGCCATAATGAAGCTGGATTTGTTTTAGCATGTGCCTGAACCCAAATGTGGCTTATAAGTCCTGTTTTAGTGCTTGTGTGTTATGCATACTGAAGGAAGTTCACTGACAAGATCATAAAAATTAGCACATGTACTGTGTCAGGGCAGGTCCCAAATGCTTTGCTCTGTGTTAGCATCCTGAGTCTGATACATGACCCATGTCACATATGGCTGTTTTATTTCCCTTTTCTTGTTCTTTCTGCTCTCATAGGGAGGAACTCAGACTAAAATTTCAATCAACATGGAAGAAAACACTCCCATGAAACATTCTTCTTCAGACCAAGGCTATTCACACATTGCTTAGGACCATGGTGATTGGAAACAAAATGCCAAGTAGTAGTCAGTGGCAGATCTTCATACATTTGGAATTTTAAACTGATAAAAACAGAAGCTACACTTGATTTTAGGCAAAAGGCCGGAAAGTGTTTTATGGTAAAATAAAATGTTGAGGCTGTAATTTTATTTTGTACTTTACTACGCTGAAAAAATTGGAAGCCAATGCTTTTTTTTTTCTTTCCCTGTTTCTCTTTCCCCTTCCTTTCTCTTCTCCATTATTCTATTATCTTTATTTTCATTTGTATTTTATATCCTGATACCCTTAATAAAATTCGGGGGGGGGGGAATTGCAATTTTATGAATATTATGTATGAATACATTTTATATTTATCTGTTTACATTTAGCCTATCCTTAATGCACACATGTACACACATGTATGCACGCAAACACACACACACTGAGGACTATATTTTTTTATTATTTGTTCTTTGGTATCTTTACTTTTTCTTTAGCATGAAGCAGAGAGCACAAAGGGCACTAAGCAGGTGCTATTATTCTACTATTAATAAGAAATGTCAGAGCACAAGTACTTTCCCCAAATATGCTGAATTACAGAGCACAGATGTGAAAGAAAGTTGATTAAACTTGCACAATTCCAGCCTTTGCTGTAAAATATGATTCAGTGGTTTTTTTATATATAAAAAGACAAAGTGCTTTTTTTTTTCATCTGTGATGTCCCAGCTGCTAGATGACAAAATTAATGACAGACCAAAAAAAAAAAAAATCAAAGATAGACAAGCAAAACTGAACAGGACATAAATTATCTATATGTGTATATGTCTGTATCATACTATATTGGAGATTTAGAGGTGCCATCGGATTGAACATAATTTCAATTAATGACCTTAAGAGGCTTTAAAAAAAATAACTGCTTTTGTAGCCTGCTGATATTGTTGAGTACTAAGGACCACTATCATTGAAACATAAGTGAGGTGTAGAAGTCTATTCAAATCACTTTACAATGAATTCTTCGGCAAACTATTACCTCTATTTTTCTGTTGGAATCTACAAAATGGATATAAAATTCCTTGTACACAGATATTGTAAAAGATACCAGGAAAAGGCATGAGAAACGTTCTGAGAAGGAAATACAGGTAGTCACTGTATTACAACGGCACTGAAAAAAGTGACTTATGACCGTTTTTCACAATTATCACCTTTGCAACATCTCCATGATCTTGTGATCAAAATTCAGGTTCCTATTTATTACTGTTGCTGTGTTCCCAAGATCACATGATCACCTTTTGTGACCTTATGATAAGCAGTCAATGGGGAAGCCAGATTCACTTTTTAACTGGGTAACTAACTTATCAACTAGCAGTGATTCACTTAACAACTGTGTGAAGAAAGGTCGTAAAATGGGGCAAAACCCACTTAACAAATGTCTCGCTTAATAATGTAAATTTTGGGTTCATTGTGGTTGTAAGTTATCCTGCAACCTATAGCAGGATAAAGAGGATAAATTATGTTTTTTTATTCAGAGATTTTTAGTTGTAATAGGATTTATCTCTAGAAGTTGATCCCTAATACTGTAGCATAAAGCCATAAGAGAATCTTTGCTTAATTAGAGCAAACCTTAGTCTACCTTAGCCTCTTAGTAGCTTCACTGACAAGGAGATCCAACTGAGCAACAGACTAACTGTACAGCACAATCTCCAGGTGGGGTCTACGGCCCAATGTAACATGTAGCATTCTCATTCCATCACTGCAGAAGAAGGACTTATGGTCACAAATAAGGTATCAAGTAAGTCTAATATCACACCTCCTCCTCTAACCTTGAGTTTAAGACTGTTGTGGACTTAAAACCCTGAAAGGCAGATTTCTGAAAGAGTTGTCACCCAGATTTTGGTAGTATACCGGGTAACCCACTCATCCAGAAATATGAACATGAACATGGTTACATTACAAAAGACCTAGCATTTTCCAGCAATAGCCTCAACCAAAGGTTATTAGCAACCCAACATCCATAATCCAGGAAGGAGCAGTTGAATCAGACATCAAGATTTGTAACAGATTGTCAATTACCCTTGCCCTGATATGGCAACCATGGTGCTCCATGTCATACCTCCCTTGTCCTAACAGAACTGGAACCCACCTATCTTTTCCTCCAATGTCATGGTTCTGTTTCATACTCGCACAACCTAAATGAACCTGATCTTCCAAGCACACACAAGCACCTATTAGCCATCTTTCACCCATAGATTTAAACAAACTTAGTCTGCTCAATGCCACTAATTAACCATGCTACTCAAGATAAGATAATAGAACCCATTATCACAGTCCACAGCATCAAAGCTCTACAGTCTCACATTCTGCCAACTCCTACCCACTGAGAAAATATAAAATCAAATTGATTCCTTCTACACTCCAAGATACCCTCCCATTCTTGGCTCTAGGCTGGAGTCTCCTACCCATATTTTCACTTCAGGAGAAGAAAGCCTTCAGATTTTCCCTTCTCACTCTTCCATCTCTCACATGTTCTTTTTTAAAATCTCTGACTGTAAATCAATCCAGCAAAGTAAGTAAGCCTTTCCTTGATAAAGTCAAAATTTAAAAATCTGCTTATATATTATTTCCTGCTTTCGTTTTTGCCTCTAAATGACAGCTTATATGGGTCGCTTTATGCCACTGCACTGCAAGGCATTGCAAAATCTGACTCAGTGCTGTAGGGTAGGCAGTGTTTCTTGGAAACACACAGGTTGACTGTTCTCAAATAAAAGTCACAGACACAGTTTGTTTCTAACAGGAAATACATCCCACTGAGGTCCTGATTCAGCAAAGGCCCTAAGCATTTGCTCAAAACCAACTGAAATGGAAATCAATATATGCAAGCCGTGGAACTTATTGAACGCAGTCATGCATTCATCAGAAGAAAATGTCAGCATGGTAAAGGAAAATACCCTGACATAGCATTGGCTTTAATGAGGTGCATTGCAGAATCCAGGGGCTGAAAGCAAGTGATGGAGCTGGTATGTGTGTGTGTTACAATATTGATAACATTTATTCGAATAGACGGTAGCTGTATCTATCTAAACAGAAGTGTACTAGTGGGCTTCTGGTAAAAAAACATGAAAAGTTCCACCACCATCAGCACAACCCAGGTTTAAAAAAAAAAAGAAAGAAAGAATTTGATCTTAGTGTAAAATATTACAGTCAGTAAGCTGGAATCTTGATAATTTTACATGGTTGGAAAGAATGTTTTCCTCTGTAGAAAGTGGTGATACAAAAAATAACTTGCAGGAACAGAGAGGACAAATTCCATTCATTTTTCCTTGGGCTACAGTCTTGATGGAGTCTCCCAATTGCTAAGAGATTATATGGCTATGAGGGAGAGCTGATGCTGGAAGCTGAATTAAACGTCACCTTCCTTCCACTATTGGGAGTGTTTTGCATGGTTGTTCCATTCTGGGAAAGCCCCTGAGAAGTATCTGTACCGAATTCCAAATATTAATTTTCCATGACTTTAAAGTACAGGTTTAAAAAACAAGGTTATTGAAGTATATAAATTAATTCAATGTAATTTTGCACGTCTCTCTGGGTGGTAATTTATTCTAATGGGAATTTAATAATTCATATTAAACACATTACTAATCTTATGTTTTGCTTACAGTAAATTACAGCCATTGAGATTATAAATTACTAATATAAGAGGAGAGGAAGTATCTGACTTATATTTACTGACTGAGCACATACCGAGGAATCTTGCTGCGTCTAAATGACCTTCAATCAATTATTTTTTGTATGTGCTTGGTATAAATAAGTAATTCAGGCTTTTCATCTTACAAATTCTCACTGAAGTGGCCCAGCTACAGACTATACATCATATTATTCAGTCACAAATGCCAGCTTTTGGTTACAAGCTTAAACTATTAAATAGCTTTCAGTCTGCAAACTTGGAGTGGCATTTCCAAATTTTATCTTGGAAGAACAAATTCCCAATACGAGATCATAATTGTAAAAGCTTTGAACTTAACAGAAACAAATGTTCCTAAGTACGATGATTGGAAGAAAGCTGAAGAAAGGAAGTTTTCCTTCTCCATTTTTTGGGGGGTGGGTGGGTGGGAAATTAAGTTAGGCTCATAGTGGTTTCCTTGGGATTCTAGTCAAAGTGATTTTAATCTTAAATATCAATTTACTGTATATTAATTCACACTGAGCTATTATAGAGAGTATGTGCCTTCTTGCAAGATGGGACTTTTTTTTTTTTAGAAGGCCATCACCTTTACCTGCCATATTGCTGAAAGGAATGAAAGTCAAGTAGGCTTTTGGCAGATGATGGTTGATTCTCCATTGGAAGTTTTGTTGATATGTTTGTCTTTGGGCTACTTTGCATTGTTCTTCAAGTTTTTAATTACCTTGAATTAGACAAAATTCCTTCCTGGATTTAATTCCTAGCCGATAAATGATACAATGTTTTGGGGCTTCCTTTCAGTTTACTTTGGCTGGTGTGCTCTAATTTCTCACATAAATCTTTGCTGGTTAAATGACATGAGTAGTAAGAAATTTTCAAAATTATAAATGCAAAGACCATCCCTAGCAAAAACAATAATTTGGAATTTGAAGTCATTAATGTTTCCTATCGACTACCTACTAGGTTTTCTAGAGCTCCCTGCTAAGGATAACTGTGCTAACTGTTCTCAACATACAGTGATGGACAACATGTCTCCTTCAGCATTGAGAGGCACAGCTGTTCTGTTTCCTTCTGAGTGATCTGCATAGCTGATCTGCCCTCCAGCTAGTCTGTTCTTTGATAAGGTCCAGTGGAGAGCTGCAAAAAGCTGAATGCTTCAATCCAAATAGCAAATGCAAAACCAAATATCACAACAAATTGTGTTTTCAGTGTCACCTGATTAAATTGGCTGAATTTGTTCCACTACACTGGCTGGTAGAACTCACATCAAGCATCCGTTTACAAAAATTAAGTATCTTATTTTTCTTTTTCTGAAGATAGTTTACTGTCTGTTACCCACAAAGACTGTTTGGCTGGCACTTATTATTTCATGGGCATTTATCTCTGCTGCCAAAATTGAGAGAAAAAGTGTTTAGGAGACATATTTAAAATCTACATAATGGAGCTTCTATTTTAAAAGGCATATGGTCTTGATATGACTACACCACTGGGTTTAAAGATGATGGAATCATCCTTAGAAAATTACCATAATTATTATTTTTTTCATTCAGATGTCATATCTTGTTTATAAACTATGCACATGAATACACAAGCATGGGCATTTTCATATGGTATGTTGTAGTTGAATTCTGGATGTCAAAATAAAGTTATTTGTCAAATGTTTGAAAATAGGAAGCCATGGTGTACGGAAAATCTGGCCATTTATAAGAAATATGTAGCTGGTTTGTCTACTTTGGTATGTTTAGTACCATAGACATATATAATACACAGCTATAATTTACAATGTTTAAACAACATATAGATGTTGCTATAGCTATAGCTCCAAAACATGACAAGGTATTTATTTTTTAAAAGTAAAAGAATATCCTCATGTTAATTTGGCTTTCTAAATAATACACATGCAGCTAAATCAGGCCTTTTGATTTCACTCTCTCTTGGTTTTCAGTTGTACATCCAAATCAAAATGCCAATGAGAAATGTAGTCTCACATTTTGCCCATTATGATCCCTGATAAAGTTCTTATTTTAAAAAAATGACAAAAAAGTAAAAATGAGTTTTTAAAAAAGGATCCTATGGATATTTGATATTGTCTTGTTGTCAATGAGTTTTGAGAGAAAAGTGATATGAAGATTCTAATGATGCTTCAGATTTTGCCATTTAAATTATTCAAAGGTTGTACATCCTTTAATGCTCATAATATTCTCTTGGGCGATAAGCAGTGTTACATAGTGTAAAAATAAGGCCAAGAATGGTAAGCTAAACAAAGTAAATGCATGAGATAAGAAAGATGAAAAGGAGATACAGATAAAACTAGTTTACCATATCCCAATTCATTATATCCTTCCATATCTTTCATCCATGCAAAGCCTGACTCGGTGGCTCAGTGGCTAAGACACTGAGCTTGTCAATCAGAAAGGTCTGCAGTTCGGCGGTTCGGATCCCTAGTACAGGTCTTCTACATGAGCAGGGGGCTGGACTAGATGACTTCCAAGGTTCCTTCCAACTCTGTTACTGTTACCTGTTACGTTCCTAGAGGACCTTTCTTATTTCTATGCCTGTAGACTGCTTCAAAATACTGCATTTTTTGCTTTCTATTTTTGTCGCTGCTTCTATTTAGGATCCCATCAACTTCATCCAACCATGACTTTCTTGATCTTCCTTATCCTATAATCCAGTCACTCTTCCTTCACACATTTATTTTGCTATTCATTCCTCATTTATTCCGTCTATGTGACAAAGACCCTTCGAAGTATTTCTTTCACATTAGTCAATCATTTTTGAATTCAGCCTACACAAATTCAGCACCTATTCATTCTTGTCCCTCTGTCTTCTTATATAATTCCACATACTTTTCTTAAGGAGTTATTCCCAATTTTATGTTTCTCCTGTTTCTCTCATTTCTATAGTACAAAGTGTGCACTTATACTTAGCTTTACTTCTTTCGACAACTATTCATTACTTACACTAGATCACATCTCAGCAATTACTTTCTATCAACATTTGCAAGGCTTAAAATTTATCCATCCATTTTTCCATCTTTAGTAAGCATTCAATAAGGTGCACAAATATGTCTACTTGCTCCAGTTTATATATACATGCAGAGCAATCACATTACTCAATTTTCATTGTCAAGAACAACAGTCCTGATTTTGGTACATTATCTATGCTCCTTCTTCCAATGTCCAATCCATGTAACATTTGCTCTAAACTCTTCAGGTTCTCAGCCAACAACTAAGCATCATTTGCATGCAAAATGTGAAATGTGTGTGTGTGTATACACACACACACACACATCACACATCCTTTACTCCTGGTTAAATACTCAGTCATTTGCTATAGATTCCATTTATTCTCATACATCATCTACTACCACTACATATTTCTCTTGTCACATTCAGAATCCATCTTACTCCATATCTGTGTAAAACATTCCATAATTCAAGCTTATTTGCTTTATTATAGTCTTTCTCTGTATCAAGAAATGTACAGCAAACTTTATTTCTCAAATTCAAATTCTGGTCTGCATACCCCCTACCTAGCAACAAGCTACATCATAGTTTCCATATTTAGGTCACTGTCTTCTCTTATACCCCTTTGATTAGAACTCTATGAAATCCTTTTCCAGACATCTTTTATATTTCAGTTCTCTTCAGTTTTTATATTCTCTATTGCTACATTTTCTTTGTATAAAAGAATAAGAATCACATTGTTCCCATCATAAAAAATTAAATCTTTATGCATATTTGTTAAACAAGTTGCACAGATAATCAATCAACATGTTCAGATTTGAATAACTTCCCACTTAAATATTACTATCTTTCAAGATTCTCACAGCATTTATGACATTTATTTATTTATTTATTTATTTATTTATTTATTTATTTTTGCCTCAGGCAGTTCATCTGCAGCAGTGGAATTTTATTGAGGAACATTAGGTTGGTCACTTTTCTGCAGTCCAACCTAACTCAAATAATTTGTTGTTTTGATAGGGAAAATGGAGGAAGGAGTAATAAGTATCTTGATGTCCTGGGGTAGATATACATAATTTAATAGAGAAAGAAATAAAGGATGGATGGATGAAGAGATGGATGAAGAGATGGATAGAGAGAGGAGCAGGGAAGAGACAAGCACAAAGCAAAAACTTTACTGAACAATAGAAGTTAATGGATGGAAAATAATACAGAAAAATACAACAGTAAATACAAATGAATTCTGCATTTAATTTCTCTACAAGAATATTTGGACTCCTCATTGAAATAGTCACACCCAGAGGTCAAGATAACAGCCTTCTATGCAATAATGTTTGCATTTTCATTTCAAATATTTTGATGATTTAATGTAATTATTTGAAATATTAAATTCATTTTTACTTTTTAAAAATATTATTAATATTTAAAATATTTTCAGAAAAAGAAGAATATAAGTTCCTGCTTTTATAATTTTATAGTTATATCTTGGAGGACCTCTCATGGACTATGAATGTCAACATGCTTGTGAAGAAGGCACAGAAGAGGCTGTAGATAAAAATCTATCTCAGCATCTACTTCTGTCCTACTATCGCAGCACCATTGAGAGTGTCCTGACATACAGCATTCTTGCATGGTATGGGAGCACTTCTGTAGCAGACAAAAAAGCTCTACAGAGAATCATTAAAACTGCCCAGAATATCATCGGGCTCCAGCTACCAGCCCTGGACGACATCTTCGAATCTCGCTGTTTGAGGAAGTTGCATAACATTCTCAGAGACTCTTCCCATCCTGCTTACAATCTTTTTGGACTGTTGCCTTCTGGCAGCAGATACAGAACAATTAAAACTCAGACCACACATTTTCTGAATAGTTTTTATCCCAGAGCTATAATTGCACTCAATAATGAACTAAAGGGCCACCATCAGTGAGCTGTTGGACAGCATTATTTGATCTGTTGTGTGGATGTTTGGGTGGTTTAGGGGTGAGGAATTGTGGTGGGTAGGAGTGTGTTTGGGGATTGTTATATGTGTTGGACCTGGTCTTTGGGTGTTACGTGAATTTTGTTGTATGGGTATACTGTATACACGTACAATGACAATAAAGTTATTATTATTATTATAAACAAAACATAGTATAATATAATATAATTCTTTGATTTAGGATGTGTCTCCTAAAATCAACAAGTCTCAACTATATTCCCTTTACAAAAATGATTATTGTTATCTTCAGAAACAATTATTGTTCCAAATTCAATTACATGTGCAATGATTGGATATAGTAATTTCCCTGTAAGGTCCTCTTATAAACAGAGCAAAAGAAAAATACAGTCCAAATGGTTCCTATAAATATGACATGTTATGAACTTTAACTTTGAAAAATGTTTCAAAGTTCCAACACTTTTAGATAAAGGATAACACCCACCAGATACAAGGAACTTTGAGATTTTCAAAAGACTTTTTTAAAATGCTATTTCTGTTCCTGGGATATCATTATGAAATTGAAGTTCATTCTCGTTCTTCCCATAAAAAATATGGTTTCTGGCTTTGATAGCAAAAGCTTTTGCCTTTGCTTTGGAAATTGCTGGTTGTAGACAACTGCTGTCCAAAAGAACTGAAAGGTCAATTTGTAAAAGGGAAAAATGGATGTTTTCCTTAGGGCTGTGCAATGTATTTAACTAGCCGCATGGCATTCATGCTTAGAAATATCCACTCTAATGGAACCAAAAGGCAAGCTTCCTATTTTTAATACCACTTTTTTGGGGGGTTAAAGAAGAATTGTTTGTATAATGATATAATAAAAGAAGATATTTTGTGAATGTTAGTCAATGAAAAAAAGTGACAAAAAGGGGGTTGAAAGGGACTGGAGAGAATAATACAATTCAAAAACATCATCAAAAAATCATAACAAAGAATGTTCTTTCTGCACCAACTCAGAAAGCTAAACTGCCCAAGGAGCTGCTGATACACTTCTACAGAGGAATTATTGAGTCTGTCATCTGCACCTCTATAACTGTCTGGTTTGGTTCTGCAACTCAACAAGACAGACACAGACTTCAGAGGATAATTAGAACTGCAGAAAAAAACAATTGCTACCAATCTGCCTTCCATTGAGGATCTGTATACTGCACAAGTCAAAAAGAGGGCTGTGAAAATATTTACAGACCCTTCGCATCCTGGACATAAACTGTTTCAACTCCTACCCTCAAAATGATGCTATAGAGCACTGTACACCAGAACAACTAGACACAAGAACAGTTTTTTCCCGAACGCCATCACTCTGCTAAATAAATAATTCCCTCAACATCTGTATTACTATTAATCTTCTCATCGTTCCAATCACCCATCTCCTCCCACTTATGACTGTATGACTGTAACCTTGTTGCTGGTATCCTTAAGATTTATATTGACTGTTTCCTAATAGGATTTGATTGCTTATTTGTTCCCTATGACTACCATTAAGTGTTGTACCTTATGATTCTTGACAAATGTATCTTTTCTTTTATGTACACCGAGAGCATATGCACCAAGACAAATTCCTTGTGTGTCCAATCAGACTTGGCCAATAAAGAATTCTATTCTATTCCATATAGGACATTGTTTGTTATTTCACAGGCACAAAAGATTAAGTCCACACACAAAGGTACAATTAAACCAATTTATTTCTACAAAAAATGTACAGGAATCTTCTCAACTAAGAGCATCTGCTTGGAGTTAGATTCAATAAAATTCAAGGGATGTTGGACTTAGTTTGCTTGTGGCTATGTAGGGATTCTAGACTGATCACTCTTTTAATTCTGCCCTCAGGTTCTGCTACTCCTTCTCTTACAGGTATGTACTTTCAATCTGCACGGGGATATAGGATTGTTTATTTGCAGTTGGATATTATGCAAATATATATATATATATATATATATATATATATATATATATATATATATATATATATATATATATATATATATATATATATAAAGTTTCAAGTACTTCAATAACAGACAGGCCTTTTTTTTCTGAAATGGATCTGTGTAAGTTGAGCTAGCTGGTGCTGTGCCTTCCCTCCACATACATTTATTGTAAATCTGATTAGAATTCTAGGATGTTATTTTTACATTGATACTTTGAGGCACAAACATAACATTTGATTAGTGTTTTTACTGCACGCAACTGCTTCTTTTTTCCCCTCCATGCTTTGATTTATATTCCCAGGGGACTTTCAAGGTCATATTTGCAATGAAGAAAAGATAAACCAGGCCACCCAAATAGAAACAAAGTAGTTATAGCTGGTTATGGAACAATTAAGTATTTGATTAATAGCTATAGTGACTTCTACTTGAAAATTATGTATCAAAAATACAAAGTATGTATCAAATACAAAGATGAGATACAGAACAGTAGTCATCGCCATGAATTCAGAATTGCCACACTTATCAAATTAAAAAGAGAAACAGATTATGGATAGATAATGTGTATATATAAAAAAAAGCTAGAAAAAGTCTGAATGGCGTAAGAAGTGCAGAATTAATTGTGTAGATAGAGGAGTTCAAAAACAATTAACAAAACTGTCTTTGCTGCCTCTTAGCTCATAAATGGTATTTAATAAGCTAATCTGACTTCTATAAATGCATTAGGATTCAAAAGATCACAAAATTAAAATTCTGATCACTCCTAAATTATAGGCCTCCCATTTTTAACATATTCTGATGTCACAGGTTATTTCTGCAGCATTTCAAAATATATTATCTTCAAGAAGACTGTTAGGAATGCAATATTTTTATTACTCCAGAAACCAGAGATAATAAAAACTTGATTTTTTATATTATATTTTTATACTCCAACATATGGTAATTTATTTTGAAGCAATTGGAAACTGAAGTGTAGATAGTGAAATCAAGTTAACACTAAATAGCAGAGTCAGAATCAAATATCAATGATCTTATCTATTCAAGAATGTGTGAAATCCACTAAGTATATATACCAAAGTTGAATATTGGATACAGAGGCAGAGTGGCTCAGGGGCTTAATGAAGCTGGAGAATGTCTCTGCTGCAGTGGTTTGAGTCCTAGCATTGTGTGATGGGGAGAGCTTCCATCATTCATCTCAGCTTCTCCCCACCTAGCAGTTTGAAAACATTTTCTATGCAAGTAGACAAATAGGTACCAATTCAGTGGGGAGACGAGTCTGCGCTTTGTGCGGTGATTACAATCCTGCTGGCATTGAAACTTCCTAATTGTGACAGACATTTGCAAGGTGGCTTTGGTGGATGGAGAGGGCCTTGGCTGACGTTGCAAGAAATGCCACTTGACTTTCTTTCTGGTGCGAAGCTAGTTCCCCTCCTGTGGCGCACCATGGGAAGTGTACAAGCATGTACCTAGCAGAACTGGTAAACCGGCAGCCAAACTACTACTCTACATTAGCATTGTAGTCTACTGGCTAATGTAACAATGCCATATGCTACATACATACATACATACATACATACATACATACATACATACAGGCTGAATGCAAAAATGGAATTGCATGTCAATCTAATCCTGGGAACTGAATAGCAAAATTCATCAAAATCAGAAGATCATTATGAGTTGCTTTACTGAAGGCAAAAAAAATGTTTAATCACTTGCATCTGATTATTTTAAAATTAATTACCAAAAACTTGATCTCTTAATCACATCATACTGATACATTATGCTGCATAACTACTGTACATTTTTTAAAAAATTCCTGACAGGACCAAAGAAGTTGTGAATTAATGTATTATGATTACGATTTCCTGAACAAAAGACTCTAAAATGGCTATACAGTTACGGGCAATCCTTAATATTTTCATGTACATCTGTGTCTATAGGTGTGTGTGTGTGTCAGTGATGGGTTGCTCCCGGTTCGGCCCGGTTCTAGAGAACTGATAGTAAAACCGGCAGAAGGCTCCGCCCACTCGCCACAATGTCATCATGGGTTATCTGCGCATGCGCAGAAGCGCACATGCGCTTCCATTGCAAACCAGTAGAAAAGGTAAGTGGAACCCACCCCTGGTGTGTGTGTGTGTGTGTGTTTGTGTGTGTGTGTGATTGATTGATTTCTAGTCAACATTTCATTCAGGAGCTCAAGGCTGCATGCACAGTTCCTCCTGTATTTTTTCCCAGCAACCACCACCCTATGGGGGTAGGTTGAGTTAACTGAAAATGTCCCAGAGCTTCCCAGTGAGTTTCAATGACTAACATTAGTCTACAACATGGATCTTCCTAGTGCTAGTCCAATACCTTAACCACCATAGCATACTGGTTCTGAGTGTAAAAGATAGAATGAAAATACATTTCATAATAACAAAAGTATGAGAAATTATATCATGGAAACAAAATATGAAAGCTACTTCATACAAATAGGAAGGCTTTCACAAAATACAACATGCCAACTCAAATATATTGATTGGCCATTTTTGTACAAATCAAGATAGCCTATATAGTGCTCCTACCTCTTCCTTTCTTCACAATTAACAACCTACAAAGTAGGTTAGGCTTAGAGAGAATAACTGGTCCAAAGTTACCCAGCCAGCTTTGTTATTATGTGAACTAAATTCTAAATGAAAACCCGCTTTCTTGCATCTTCTGTCATCAAGCTACCATCCATTTGACCTCAAAATATCAGCCTGAAAATCAGATAGCAACATAGAGCTTGATGTTTATTTTAACTTTATGACCAGTCAGTATAACAACCAAAAATATAAAGAAATCAGATACATAGCATAATTAATTAAATAAAGGAGTGAGCACCTATATATTATTTAAAATATGTCACCTGACCTAGGCCTAAAATTAAATTAAATAGTTGTTACTTGTCTTTAAGGAAAAATAAAATAAAATTGTGCGTACTACTGAATCCATTTAGGGATATTATGTAATAAAAATGAATAAATTTATCTTTGTTGCTAAGGGAACAAATTGGGATAATTAATTGGAAAGATGTTATGAATTTGGTAAGACCCCAGGTGTGCCAGATGTCAGTTGTGAGCAAATTTTTATAGCTACCTCATGGAATTGAAGAATAATACTGTGTGACATATCTCACAAAAGAAGAGAGATATGTATCTCTTCTCCATTTGATGGATTCTTTTGGAGAGAGATTGTAAACACTTACTAGTGCTAATCTATTACCATATCTATTTAATTATACAAACTTTAGCATGTTCTGTTCCTGAATCATATTCCACCAAAAGTTTATAGATAAGACCTGGAACCTACTTCTGAGTTTCTCAACTTCAGTCAAATGTTTAAATATTCATCTGATTTCTGCAGTTCTTTTGATACTTTGCTTCTTATTTGAAAGTACTGGAATTAGTCAGGTGACTTGAGCCATTGTGAAGAAAGTCTCAACATTTTGTCTCTGTCTTATTAATAAATCTTAAATCTATATGAATTATTTTTTTTCTCTAGTGAATTTCTTTGCACTTTTTTCTTCATGAAAGTAAACATATAATAACCAAACAAGAAGGGATCAATCTGGACTCATCTGTTTCCAGTATTTATTCCAAACTTTGATGCACTGTTTATTATTGCATAATCTCTTATATACAATTTGCTTCTATTTATATCAATCCAGAGATATTCATGCAACCATTGGGTAGTTTTGCTCTCCCTCTCCCAAATTTCTGTTTAATTTATATATGTAGTTCTGAGGAATCCTAAATTAGACAAATCAAAAGAATTGGAATAAAAATTGGCAGCAGTAACATTAACATTTTAAGATATGGAGCTAATACCATTCTACTGAAAGGAAATGAAAAGGGCATAAAATAACTTAATAATCAAAGCACACTGTGGGAAAAAAAAGCTAGATTGCAGGTAAACATCAAGAAAACAAAAGAAGTGATAAACAGCTGGAAATGGCGACATCAACATAAAACTCAAAAATGAAGAAATTGAACCAGTCCAAGACATTATTTTCCAAAATCAATCCACTAGGAGACATTGCACCCAAAATTAAACTTAGAAAGTCACTTGAGCATAGAATAGGATAGAGAATATTTGGAAATGCAAGGACATCAATTTTAATATCAGCTACAGAATATTATATGCTATTGTTTTTTTAATCTAACTGCCGTTGTAAAAGCTAAACAATAAAAAATAAATAGGAAACGACTCATCCAATTATGTATTTGATGTTATGAACATATCTTAGCAAAAAACAAAAGACAAATGAGAAGACTTTAGACTGTCAAACCAAAATAATCTCTGAAGGTGAGATTACTAAACTCACGTTGTCTTATTTTGATCATGTGATGTGATCAAATCCCTTAGAAAAATCAATTATGCTAGGGGCACCTGAAGGTGCTAGAAGATTAAGATGACAAAGACCATGCTAGATAGATACCATTATATATAAATGTAAACAGTACGGAAAAATGAAGAATGCTAAGTTATAAAGTTTCTGAAATTGAAATCTTCAACTTAAAATGACTATTTTTGCCTGAAACTACCAAAACGTCTATAACACCATTGATGTTGTTTTAGAAAAATAGATCTGAGAAGTCACAACCCAAGGAGCTTAAAATGTAAGAAAAGAAGTTAAAAAAGATAAAAGACAGAAAAATGGTGGGAAGGCTTCAGAAGAGAAGGGGAAAAAAAGATTGTTCCATTTTAGGCAGTTTTGCATAGCACAACTTATGTCAAAGCTTTCTTGGAAAAGGAACAGTAGACAATGCTGTCCCTATCAATTATTTTTCCTCCTCTGTGCTGCATTTTGAATTCTTTATGTTAGGTGGTACCTATATTCTGTGATGAAGTATTGGACATCTATGACTACTGAAGGGGTTTCAGTTAAATTTGTGTAGTTATAATTCTCCTTTAATATATTTAAGTATAAGAAGAAGCTGCACTATAGCAGCAGTTCTATAATAACACTTCAATTGAGTTTAACCTTGGAAATAAAAACCACATTCCTCTTTCTTTCTAAAAGAGAAAAGCTGTTGAAAACAAGTAAACACAGTCAGAAATATTGGGGTTGAAAAGCATAACTTGGAGTTTAGTCCTACTTTGGGGTGGTATGCTTACTTTAATAACTTCAACTTTATTTTCCAGATTTAATTATTGGTTTTCCCAGATTACTTGTTTTATTGCATTATGAAATGGGACTAATACATTATAGGATACAGATTAAAAACTGAGTACAGTGGTATTTATAGAAGTTACAAACTTAATTCTATGATGATTTATATAAATTAATGCTTTAAAGTTAAGAAAATATATATCAATGTTAAACATGACTTCTAAAAGGTTACTGAATATAAGGTTTATTTAATTGTGCAATTAATGCTAAGTATGACATTGATAAATTTTTAAGAAGTTCAATTTTTTGTGGAATTCCTAGAGAATTATACTGTATGACGTGTTTCATTTGGGTTTAATTGTCCACTTTATCTTTTTTAAAGCAGATCACAGGATTTATATTATGCAAGCTACAATAAACTTGTGGATGCAAAAGTTTAATTACTGCTTCCAAATTACCTAGTGACTAAGATGAAACTCATTTGAAGTCCAATACAAAATATCAAAATACCTTTGTTTACTATTAGATTATAATTTAATCCATGGCCATTCAAATATTACAGATTTATTATTCTGTGAACACTCCTGAGAGCATATTTGTGAAACTGAGAAATCAAAAGTGAGAAATCAAAAATTCACCAAAAAATGTCTAGAAAGAAGATGAAAATGAACTATCTGGCTTGTAACTATTATTTAGAAAGACAGATCAAAGAATGTGAAATATAGTTACCAAGAAGAAATTAAAGTCAGAAGATTTGGACAAATTCATCAATCCTTCCTGTTTGGATGATTAATGTCCACATTAAATTAGGTGTCTTTTATTAAATATCAACATCTTCCAAAGGAGAAAAAGGTTGATACTTAAGAAAGGTAAATTATATTGTAGTTGCATGAATATTCATGAATATTCATGCAACAAGGGAAGTTTTTAAAAGGTAGATTTTGTTAGTTTCCAGATACTCAAGATAGTGTTCATTTGTTCACAAACAAAATAAGGAAAAAGCATACACACTAACAAAAATACTCTGGAGGAAAAGAAGACAACACCCCAAGTGCTGTGTCCAAATGTATTTCATGTAAAATATTTCATGCCGAACATTTTAGAAAAGTCCTTTTTTGTTCCCTTCAAGGGCGATGCAAGAAAGACTTTTATACTAAAAAAAAAAAAGAAAAGAAAAAAAGATGCAATGATTGTGAGTGATTTGACCAGAAGTGAAAAGGGACTTTAAATTACTTGGTTTTTCTACTTAATATTTGATATGAACGTTTTCTCCTGAATTAAACTCAAAAGGAAGACAGGACCCTGAAGAAGGATCTGTGTAGGACCTTCACTTTTCACATTCTACAGAACAGAAAGAAGAACAAAACAATCTTCATGGATCATAAGAAACTCATAAAATGGGATTCAGAGTTGCTTTTGTTACACCAGTTTCCCAATATGCTCATCTTCTATGAAAGCCTTCTCCTTGCAGATCCTCAAAACCGTTTTTTAATTGATCTATAGGAGCCCCCATTCCCCAGAGGAGATTTCCAAAGAGCCCTGGTGGCGTAGTAATTAGAATACATTATTGCAGGAAAACTCTATCCATAGCCAGGAGTTTGATCTTGATGGGGCTCAAGGTTGACTCAAGCCTTCCATCCTTCCAAAGTTGGTAAAATGAGAACCCAGATTGTTGGGATAACATGATGACTTTGTAAACTGCCTAAAGAGTGCTGTAAAGCACTATGGAGCTGTATGAGGGGTGAAATCCAGCAGGTTCCGATAGGTTCTGAAGAACCAGTAGCGGAAATTTTGAGTAGTTCGGAGAACCAGCAAATGCCACCTCTGTCTGGCCCCAGAGTGGGGTGGGAATGGAGATTTTGCAATAGCCTTCCCCCAGGAGTGGGATGGGAATGGAGATTATGCAGTATCCTTTCCCTGCCATGCCCACCAAGCCACACCCACCAAGCCACACCACGCCCACCAAGCCACGCCCACAGAACTGGTAGTAAAAAAAATTAGATTTCACCACTGGGCTGTATATAAGTCTAAGGGCTATTGCTATTGTTATTCTGGAGGCAGCAAAACAATGCAAAGGACAAACACTACTTACTGTCCCAAAGATGCTTTTTTAGGAGACAACTGGACTTTCTTGTTTTTTTTTCTTTTGAAGACATTTCACTTCTCATCCAAGAAGCTTCTTCAGCTCTGACAGGATAGTGGGGAATGGCAGTTCCCCACCATCCAGTCACAGCTGAAGAAGCTACTGTTAAAAAGTGGGGGTTGTGCGTTCTCGCTCTATGATAGAGAGTTGGGCTAAGTAATTCTGTAAATTATCATTCTTTGGTTCTTTATTTTTGTTCTTTTAAAAGTCACTGAAATTTGGCTTTATTTCTGCATGACTAAAATTAATGTATCATATTAACATTACTATGTTAATACAATAAAAAGCTAATTAGAAATATGGAAAATACTTGCTAATCCAGATAACAGTTTCTCATTAATAAGAAAGAAACTTCTACTGTTTGTTTCCCTGTATTAAGTTTGCCTGTCATTTTTATATATGAGTATTTCATTGCATCCAAATTTCTAAATATCATATTGGTTTGAAATTAAATATTCTCATCCATAATCAGGAGGTAGTCCTTGGGTGCACTGATGACTGGTCTTCTGGGCTTGACATACAGAGACCCCTCTTCCCCAAATACTGTTCAGTCAGTATTAAACAGTACTCTCACTGAATACAGGTGTTTATGTTTTGTTTATGTTTATGTTTATTTGGATTTATTTATTTATTTATTTATTTTATTTTATTTGTATACCGCCCTTCTCCAACAGGACTCAGGGCAGTGAACAGCCACGGTAAAACACAACATATAAAATTTAAAAGCAGTTTAAAAGACATTAAATAATTTTGGCCATCAATTTAAAACAACCCAGTTAAAACCAATTACAAATTAAAACCGCAAGGATGGGATCAAGCCAGCCCGGCTAGATGAAATAGATGTGTTTTCAGGGCCCGACGAAAAGTCCGGAGGTCTGGTATTGTGCGTATCTCTGGGGATAGGTCGTTCCAGAGGGCAGGTGCCGCCACAGAGAAGGCTCTCCCCGTGGGGGTCGCTAGCCGACATTGTCTGGCCGACGGCACCCTGAGGAGGCCCTCTCTGTGCGAGTGAACTGGCCGGTGGGAGGCTATTGGCGGCAGAAGGCGGTCTCGTAGATACCCCAGCCCTAAGCCATGGAGTGCTTTAAAGGTGGTCACCAACACCTTGAAGCACACCCGGATGACCACAGGAAGCCAGTGCAGTTCGCACAGGAGAGGTGTCACATGGGAGCACCCCGTCGCTCTCATAATCCCCCGTGCGGGGCCGCATTCTGGACCAACTGGAGCCTCCGGGTGCACCCAAAGGTAGCCCCATGTAGAGAGCATTGCAGTAGTCTAGGCGGGAAGTGACGAGTGCCTGAGTGACCATGCGTAGGGAGTCCCGATCTAGAAAGAGACGCAACTGGCATATCAGGCAGACCTGATAAAAAGCCCCCCTGGCCACAGCCGTCATATGCTCTTCTAAAGACAGCCGTGTATCCAGGAGGACGCCCAAGTTGCGAGCTCTTTCCGTGGGTGCCAACGATTCGCCCCCAATAACCAGTGATGGCACCAGCTGGCTATATCGGGACGCCGGAAGCCACAGCCACTCGGTCTTGGAAGGGTTGAGTCAGAGCCTGTTTCTCCCCATCCAGGCCCACACGGCCTCCAGGCACCGGGACATCACTTCAAGGGCATCGTTGGGCTGGCCCGGGGTGGAGATGTACAGCTGAGTGTCATCAGCGTACTGATGGTACTTCACCCCGAAACTACGGATGATCTCACCCAGCGGCTTCATATAAATGTTGAACAGAAGGGGCGAGAGGACCAACCCTTATGGCACCCCACAAACAAGGTGCCAAGAGGTCGACCGCTGTCCCCCTGCCAACACAGATTGCGACCAGTCAGAGAGGTAGGAGGAAAACCACCACAACACGGTGACCCCCACTCCCAACTTTTCCAACCGGCGCAGCATGATACCATGGTCGATGGTATCAAAAGCCGCTGAGAGATCTAACAGGACCAGGATAGAGGAACAACCCCTGTCCCGAGCCCTCCAGAGATCATCAATGGGTGCAATGGGAAAGGAAGCTACAATATATGTTAGAATACAGGTAGTCCTTGACTTACAACAGTTCATTTAGTGACCTTTCAAAGTTACAAGGGCATTGAAAAAAATGACTTAAGACCATTGCAACATCTCCATGGTCATGTCATCAAAATTTGAATGCTTGGCAACTGACTCATATTTATCCTGGTTGAAATGTCCTGCCCATGTGATCCCCTTTTGTGACCTTCGGACAAGTAAAGTCAATGGGGTATCCAAGTTCACTTAATAACCGTCTTAGTAATTTAACAGCTGCAATGATTCACTTAACAACTGTGGCAAGAAAGTTCGTAAAAATGGAGAAAAACTCACTTAACAATTGAAGTATTAATATGATGCTTACATTGTATTAAAGGTATCAAAATAATAAAATGACCGCAATATATGTGGAAATGCAGTGAAAATTGATATTAGACACATATTAAATGAGAGAGTAACATCAAAGTAATTCTACACTAACAACATTCAAGTCAAAGGAGACAAGTAATCTAGTCCTTATAAAAATACATGTTTATGGATATGACATTATCAAAGCAATGAGAAAAATGTTCTTTTCTCCATATTTAAAGGAAAGCTGGCAATATTGTTTACCCATTCATCACATAAGTGGGTATCTTGTTCAGGTAAGCTAAAGTGCAAAAAAATAAATAAATCCAGAACAAACACAGAGTCTCTGGAAAGACTTTCATCTGGTTTCTACAGAAATAAATTATCCAGTAATTTGCATATTTAGCACACATCTGGTGCATCTGAACAGTCGTTCCTCTTATGATGAATAACTTTTGTGAAAGAATAGAAAAATAATATTAAAATATTAATACTGAATGTGAAACAAAAGTAAAAGCTTGTGAATTCTTTGAGACTTTTTTCCTTTAAATTCTGTATTCTGTGTTAGCTGCTATGGAGACACTCCACAAAGTCAAGCTGAAAAAACACATTAATTAATCCATGTCAGAAAATGTTTACAAAACATAGGTGTATATTTATCAGAGGTGGGTTTCAGCAGTTTCTGACCAGTTCTGGAAAACCGATAGCAGAAATGTTGAGTATTTCGGAGAACCGGTAGTAAAAATTCTGACTGGCCCCACCCCCATCTATTCTCTGCCTCCCGAGTCCCAGCTGATTGGAAGGAAATGGGGATTTTGCAGTAACCTTCCCCTGGAGTGGGATGGGAATGGAGATTTTATACTATCCTTCCCCTGCCATGCCCACCAAGCCACGCCCACCAAGCCACACCCACAGAAACGGTAGTAAAATATTTTGAAACCCACCACTGATATATATGCTTGCTAAGGAGCAGACAAACAATATAAACTCTATTTTTTAAAATGTATTCCAATTTCACACGCTGAAAAATGTTCAAAATGAAAGAAAAAATATATTAGGATGTAAAGTCATCAAGCACCAATCCTGTTTGGAGTGTTTGAAAACCACATCATACACAGGTCTTTGGCTGAACTAGTTCCCTGTAGATGTGACACGTTCTGGCAAATAATATATAGTCACTAAATGAGATATTGGTGCAATTTAATATTTCAGTCTGAATTTTTCTAAAAAAATATTTGCTAATTCCCATTGAAGATTGAATAGCGAAGACCCATTAAAGAAACAGACTAAAATAAGCAAAATAAAAACGTAATTTCAAAACTCACACCATTTGAATTTTAATACCAAATTTAATCCCAAAAACAATATAGAAAAGAGCAAGAGTTTTATAATTCCTTTACTGAATCTGGTTAAGCGTTGTGTCAACACTTATATTATAAGATAAAGAAAAGAAGATTTTAATGTAAAAATAGTCTAATTCTAATTATCAAATGTTAAATCCTGAAACCATCAATTTTCTCACTCATAAGCCTCTCCTAAACCTGCTCTTGGAAGGTAAGATAAAAATTCAAGGTTTCATAAGTGCAAAATAATCATTCCACTAGATATAGTCCTCAACTTACAACCATTCATTTAGTAACCGACATTACAATGGCACTGAAAAAAGTGACTTTTTCACACTTAGGACCACTTGCAGCAACCCCATGGTCATAGACACTTGACAACTCACTCACATTTATGACGGTTGCAGTATCCCAGGCCAGATTCACTTTAACAACCATGCTGCTAACTTAACTGCAGTGATTCATGTAACAACTGTGTCAGGAAAGATCGTAAAATTGGGCAAAACTCACTTAACAACTCCCTTGCTTAGCAGTGGAAATCTTAGGCTTATGGTCATAAATTGAGGACTACCTATATAAATTATTCTTGTTCAGCCAGATCCAAGAATGGCCTCTTGAGTAAGGGGTGCACCATGACTGTTAACGATTCTAGTACCTCTCAGTTCAGCAGTTGCTGAGAAAAACTATTTTCTATTATTTTAAATGATCAACTAATACTAATTCTGCATTGCTATACATTAGATATACATAACTGAACCGAGGCTGGCTCCATTTCATTGCTTTTTTGGATTGCAGTGAGCATTCAAGCTTTATTAGTAGCATGTGTGCCTTGTATAAACAGACTGGATAACAGCCTTCAAAAGTTGTTGGCACATTCCCTGTGGAATTATTTAAGTAAGCTTTTGGCAGTCTTGCTAGGCTATTTCCCAACAGGAGATAATGCACCAGTCACATTAGAGTGCTATGTGTTCACTACATATTTAGTTTATTGTTGCTAGATATGGTTCACATCTGGGCTCTACTTTTTTTTTTTTTTAGAAGATGATATAAAACCTGGCATGTGTTAAAACGGCTCATTCGAGCCTCAGAATTTCTATTTAAAATCACAACCTAACTTTGTTCAAAAAAAACCCAATATATTTGCTTAAGAATCTTGCTACACAATAACATTGAATCACGCTTTAGAGATTAACAGCGCAGTCCTTCCAGTGGTGGGCTTCAAATTTTTTTACTACTGGTTCTGTGGGTGTGGCTTGATAGGCGTGGCTTGGTGGGCATGGCAGGAGAAGGTTACTGCAAAATCCCCATTTCCTCCCGATCAACTGGGACTTGGGAGGCAGAGAATAGATGGGGACGGGGCGAGTCAGAATTTTTACTACCAGTTCTCCGAACTACTCAAAATTTCCGCTACCAGTTCTCCAGAACTGGTCAGAACCTGCTGAAACCCACCTCTGAGTCCTTCCTATATGTGTCTACTAAAAAATAGATTCTTTTGAACTAAATATAAATATACTCTTAAGTAATTACATCTATGAGATACTGAACTATGGTTTTCAACGTAGTTTGGCTAAATTCAAATATTCCTGGTAAAATGTGGAGATTGATCTGTGTCAAACAGAACGATGTGAACCTAATGACATACAGAGTTTAGATATTCAAAAGATCTATGGCAGGGGTGTCAAACTCGCGTCATCACGGCGCCTTCACATGACATATCACAACTTCCCCCCCTTTGTTAAACCAGACGTGGGCATAGCCAGCGTGTGACACATCTGACACAAGGTCGTGAGTTTGGGATCTCATTATTTCAGACAGTATTAACTAGGAATTAAGTTTAATGTCCTATCTGCTTTAAAGTTCACTACATCGGAACTGCCTATCAGGGTTGGGTTTTAATTATGGTAATCTGTCCTGTTAATCATTCCACATTAATTCAATTTATTAATTGATCACTTTATTAACTATATGTGTATCCCCTGGTTTTTCTTAAGTAATAATACATTGCATCACTCAAGTTAGCTAACTAATAAGAGGAGCTAGCTCTCCTCTTATTATCAATTTAATCAAACAGCTGAGTAACTGCACTTTCAGATGAAGCTTCTCTGTATCTCCAGAGACATTATTGATACAACCTGTTTACTCATTAGAAAAAAAAAAGTAGTGAAATTGCCTGGAGTTAGTAATCTAAAATGCAGATGTTTGAAGATTCTTAAAAGAAGAAGGTAGAGAATGAACAGAAATGAACTACATATGGAGTTTGAGGTAATAATACCAGATTATCACACTTTAAAGGAAGACTACTACATTTCAGTGACTTGTGTTTTATAAATCACTGTCTAATAATAAATAACAGCATGCCTCCAGTTCACTGCCCAGGAATAATATGCCACCTAATGAGAGAAAGCTTCACTTGATTATAAAGTTCTTGGCTGGTTTAGTCCCATGCTGATAGACACGAATTTAGAATGCCTTGCACCTGTATTACCAAAAATGCACATTGATGCTGTCACTGTGAATCCATATTAATTACTTCAGTATATTATTAGTTTCTAGTCAATCAGTCAATCAAATCCAGACATTTTTTTTCTTTTTGCAATTCAGTTGAAGCACAATTCCAGAGACAATGTCTAATTGCGTAAGTTTATATTCTAAGACTAGGGCGAATAATATCCCAGTACCTTACAGAAATCAGTCTTCCGATCTGAGGTATAATATAACTATAGTGATTGGGCAGGGGTGTTGCTTCAATCACACACACATCACACAGTTACAATTTTGCAACCTAAAAGAAGGTAACTGCAGTGGTGGGATTCAGCCAGTTCGCACCACTTTGGGAAAACCAGTTGTTAACTTTCTGAGCAGTTTGGTGAACTGGTTGTTGAAAGAAATCATTAGCGCAGAGAACCGGTTGTTAAATTATTTGAATCCCACCACTGAGTAAGTGGAATGTGTGTTTTGGAGTTACCGTAAATGTCACAAAAATCACATTCACTTGCTTTGATTCTGGCAAACCTTTGAGGTTCATACAGTGCATTACCTGTAGTTAGCAATGAGCACTTGTACGTACTAAGTGTGTGCTGACAGATAGTGCAAAGCCAGCCAGCTCTAATATACTTGTAAAGCACTGAATTGAGCTTAGCTGCAAAATTCATTTCAGTTAAAATTGATCTAAATGACTCTGAATATGGGCTGACAGATATAATAGCTAGAAATATGATTACGGTCGTTCAGCAGTCTTCAGCTTTTCAGATATAGGATCCACATGCAAATGAAAACCATTTTTAATGTTTCCTCCTGATTTTGTCTTTTTTTCTCTCCCTCTTCCTTATTTGCATCTTTTATATAAACATTATGTTAATGATACAGGAGCTAGCTTTTAAAAACCAGGGTATGCTGAAGTTCAATGAGTATGTGTATTCTTCAAAAACTGATTAACAAAATAAGACTATGGTAAGAGTTGGACTATGGTAAGAGATGGAATATGTGAGAGTTTACTTCTGAGTATATATGGACACATTATGGTAAATGAAATTGTATTTGATCATCCATGTTTATTTCTTTGAATTAAAACGAGACTGCATGAAATCTTGTTGCATATGAACTGGTTATTTTAATTCTAGGAGCTCCAGGATAAAGTCTTCCTCCTTCCTTCCTTCCTTCCTTACTTACTTACTTACTTACTTACTTACTTACTTAAAACTTAGATCAGCACAAAAGTTTCAGAAGATTGCTGGCTTCTATATTTTGGTGTTTCCTCCAATAGCCATTAAACTGTATAATATATAAGTAAGAAACTCATAGCTTGCCTGAGTTGCACAACACTTCTTCTTTGTCCCCCAAAGCAACTTGAGATAGTGTTGCCAGAAGTCACCTACATAATTTTTGATGATGTGATTTTTGGTGGAAAATGGAATTATACCATTCTTACTTGTAACCCACCCAGGTTCTAAAAACAAAACAAATCCTTTTCACCCTCTTCTTTTTGGTGAAACCATTTGTTCCTGCAAAGCTTTTTGTAGCTGATAGGATGACTGCATCCGCTAACCAAGACTGCCCATCTCACCAT
The DNA here is from genome assembly GCF_059756535.1 of Pantherophis guttatus. Lineage (NCBI taxonomy): Eukaryota > Metazoa > Chordata > Lepidosauria > Squamata > Colubridae > Pantherophis > Pantherophis guttatus. The sequence continues at coordinate 73,887,990 of NC_142064.1, forward strand.
AACATTAAAAAAAAGAGATTATATTAGAAATCATCCTATTAATCTCGGTTGCTCCCATCCGCTGCGGTCAAGATGTATTCAGCAGCGGAGCTTCTTGGTCTGCGAGACTCCCCCCTCTCGCAGGCTTGGCCCTCCACTCTATCAGGGCCTACCTCAATGACGAGTTTTGGAACCCCGAGAGGTGGCATGCTGCAAAGAGGGGGCTGCGGGGTTTTTTAAAATTGTCTTTTTGTAATCTTTTTAAGGGGTTTGGGGCAGGGGGGGGAGGGAGGGGTATAGGTCAGGCTCGACACAGGGGAGCGGCGTGTAGAGGGGCTCAGTGCTGACAGGGAGGAGGGTGATTCTATCAGGACCCATGGTTGGGAGGGGCAGATATGGTGGGAGTAGGGGGACATATCATGTGGTGCGGGCACGCACCCGCTATCTCCAAGCGGTGGCGTGCCTCAGCCCCCATGACTCTTTTCGTTCCCCGGGCTGTCCAGAGTTGCAGAGCCCAGGCCTTAGGCTGATGTTGTGCAATGCCAGGTCCTTGGTTAATAAGGCCCCCCTCATTTGCGAGCTAATTCAGGAGGGGGGTGCGGACTGGCGGGTATTACAGAGACCTGGTTGGGCCAAGAGGGAGGGGGTTCCCCTCGTAGAGATGTGTCTGCCAGGTTTCCGTGCATTCCATCAGCCAAGGGCCCAGGGCAGGGGTGGGGGGGTGGCGGTCGTTATAAAGGAAGGTCTTGATCTGAGGGAGGCCACTGCACCTCAGATAACCGGATGTGAGTCTCTCCTGGTGAAGTGGGGCCATGGGATGCAGGTGGGCCTGCTGATCACGTACCTGGCTCCCTGCCACGTGACAGTGGCCCTGCCTGAGCTTCTCAACATTATTGCCGGGGTGGCGGTTGATACCCCCAGACTTTTGGTCATGGGGAATTTCAACTTGCCGTCTGCTGGTGAGGCGTCTGGGATGGCTCAGGAGTTTATGGCTTCCATGACAGCCATGGACCTGACACAACTAATTCTTGGCCCTACTCACACGGGAGGACACACTCTGGACTTGGTTTTTGTCTCTGGTCAGTGTCTGAGTGGCCTGGATATAGGGGATATAGTTATTGAACCCCTGTCATGGATGGACCATTCTCTCCTGAGGCTGGACTTTTTGACCGCTGCACCCCACCGCAGGGAGGCGGAACCGACCAGGTGGTTCCGCCCCAGGTGCCTGATGGATCCTGATAGGTTCCAGAGGGAACTTGGGCCAGTTCCTGAAACTCTGGCTCACAACTCGGCTGAAGACCTGGTGGCTGCCTGGGACAGGACGGCCGCCGGTGCTCTGGACCGAGTCGTGCCTTTGCGGCTTCTGACCCGGCGCCGAACCTGCCTGGCCCTTGCTTCTCCGAGGAGCTGAGGGAGATGAAGCACCAGAAAAGACGCCTAGAGAGTGGTTGGAGGGCTAGTCGCTCCGAATCCGACCAAACACTAGTTAGGTCTCATATTAAGACCTATTTAGTGGCAATAAAAGCGGCAAAGTGTAATTACTTTTCTGCTCTTATTGCATCGGCAGATAAGCACCCAGCCTTGTTTAGGGTGACTTGCTCCCTCCTACATCAGGGAGCGCGGGAGGACCCCTTGCAAGGGCAGGCTGAGGATTTTGCACAGTATCTGCACAATAAAATCGCTCAGATTTGGGAAGGCTTGGACTCTGACTGGGTAGATCCCGGCGAAGTGACTGAGGCCGGTCTTGAGAATGTTATCTGGGATAACATCTGGGATAAGTTCGACCGTGTGACTCCTGAGGACGTGGACAGGATCCTGGGGAGGTTAAATGCAACCACATGTTTATTGGACCCGTGTCCCTCCTGGCTGGTACTGGCCACCCAGGAGGTAACACGAGGCTGGCTCCAGAGGATTATAAATGCTTCTTTGAGAGAGGGTTTCTTGCCTCCCGCCTTGAAAGAGGTGGTGGTGAGGCCCCTTCTCAAGAAGCCTTCTCTGGACCCGGCTGTTCTGGCAAACTACCGTCCGGTCTCCAACCTTCGCTTTATTGCAAAGGTTGTTGAGAGTGTGGTTGCGCGACAGCTCCCACAGTACCTGGATGAAACCGTCTATCTAGATCCGTGCCAGTCCGGCTTCAGGCCTGGGTACAGCACGGAGACGGCATTGGTCGCATTGGTGGATGATCTCTGGAGGGCCCGGAACAAGGGTTGTTCCTCTGTTCTGGTCCTGTTAGACCTCTCAGCGGCTTTTGATACCATCGACCATGGTATCATGCTGCGCCGGCTGCGGGGGATTAGGGGTGGGAGGAACCATGCTGCAGTGGTTCTCCTCCTATCTCTCTGACTGGTCGCAGTCCGTGTTGGCAGGGGGGCAGAGGTCGACCTTGAGGCGCCTTGTTTGTGGGGTCCCGCAAGGGTCGGTCCTCTCGCCGCTCCTGTTCAACATTTATGTGAAGCCACTGGGTGAGATCATCCATGGTTTTGGGTGCAATGCCATCTGTACGCTGATGACACTCAGCTGTACATCTCCACCCAGACCACCCCAATGATGCCCTCAAAGTGATGTCCCAGTGTCTGGGGGCCATGCGGGTCTGGATGGGGAGGAACAGGCTTTCCAAGACCGAATGGCTGTGGATGCCGGCGTCCCGATATAGCCAGCTGGTGCCATCGCTGGCTATTGGGGGCGAGTCATTGACCCCCACAAAGGAGGCTCGCAACTTGGGTGTCCTCCTGGACACACGGCTGTCTTTAGAAGAGCATATGACGGCCGTGGCCAGGGGGGCTTTTTATCAGGTTCGCCTGATACGCCAGTTGCGCCCCTTTCTGGATCGGGACTCCTTATGCACAGTCACCCATGCCCTTGTCACGTCTCGCCTGGACTACTGCAATGCTCTCTACATGGGGCTCCCCTTGAGGAGAACCCGGAGGCTCCAACTGGTCCAGAATGTGGCCGCGTGGGTGATTATGTGAGCAATGTGGTGCTTCCATGTAACACCTCTCCTGTGCGAGCTGCACTGGCTCCCGGTGGTCTTCCGGGTGCGCTTTAAGGTGTTGGTCCTCATCTTTAAAGTGGTCCATGGTTTAGGGCCAGGGTACTTACGAGACCGCCTGCTGCTACCTATAACCTCCCACCGGCCAATACGCTCTCACAGAGAGGGCCTCCTCAGGGTGCCATCGGTCAAGCAATGTCGGCTGGCGGCCCCCGGGGGAGAGCCTTCTCTGTGGGAGCACCTGCCCTGTGGAATGAGCTACCTCCTGGAATACAACTGATCCCGGACCTCCGGACCTTCCGTAAGGCCCTGAAGACTTATTTATTCCAGCAAGCCGGCCTAGCCTAAATGGTTTTTTAATTGGGATTTTAAATTTTATGGATTTGGGGTTTTAAATTTGGGTAGCCAATGATTTAATTCTTTTAATTATCTTAACTTTTGCATTTGTATGTTTTTTTAATTTTGGCTGTTCACCGCCCTGAGTCCCTTTTGGGAGAAGGGCGGTATACAAATTAAATTAAAATAAATAAAAATAAGATCTCCTTTTATGACTTGGTGATAAGAGAGATATTTATATACAGCAACATCTACTGGTACCTTAAACAGGGAAATATCAACTACGAGACAGCTACCCATTTCTGATTATTGGCAAAATTATTCTAGCTCACGGGTGTCAAACTCGCGACGTCACATCGTCGTCACGTGATGTATTGCAACTTTTTCCCCTTCGCTAAACTGGGGGCGGAGGATGGCCAGCATGTGATGCATCTGGTCCACGGGCTGCGAGTTTGACGCCCCTGTTCTAGCTTCTACTTGCCCTCCCTCTCATGTTCTCGATCTATTGAACTTTCAGTAATGCTCATCCTAGTCAGGAATCTGTCAGGGTCAACTGGATCACCTCTACATTGGCCTGCACTGTTACTGTGTTTCCCTGAAAATAAAACCCTGACTTTTTTTTTTTTTTTTGAATCCTGAAATAAGCGCTTGGCCTTATTGCCATGCGCTCAAAAGCCCAATTGGGCTTATTATCAGGAGATGTCTTATTTTGGGGAAAACAGGGTATTTAAGAGCAACTTTCCTCCTTCAGGCATACCATGGAGTCAATGGGAATCTCTGGCTTCATTAGCAGCAAACCTCCCCTGCCCTGGCAAGATGAGGGCAGGAGAATGGCACTACAGAACATGCGTCCCAGCATCTCTTGCTACTAATAGGCAGGCAGATAGGCAGGCAGAAAGGGCCTAATCTGGGTGAGACAGTAGTAAAGACATGGCTAACAGTGGCTGAGCATTAGTCCATAGGACCCCAGGCTGTAATGTACATGGGAGGAGACACAGTCCACAGTCCACCAGGAAGCAATTGCATGATGTCATCTGCATCCTTCATCAGTGGCTGCCAGAGAGGTGAGCTTTCACCTTGCCTTTCTTACTTCTTGTAGCTGCAGCTGCCATTTGTATCCAGAACTGCCTGTTCTCTTTTTTGTACATGCAGAGTGTGCAAAGAAAGAAACAGGAACTGTCACAATTGCTGGGTCAGGCAAGAATAAAACAGGTGTGACTGATTGGTGGTGCCAGCCAACAGTGGACCGATATGGTGGGTACAGCAGAGGGAGAAGGTGTGAAGAACAGGAAAGACACCTGCTATTTGGCACTCCTCTCTTGTTTGGGGTCCAGCTTAAAACTCCATTAAATGGCCCTGCTTCACCGATAGTGTATTCAAAGCTATAGCCTTTTGTTTCTTGGAAAACATCCATCCGTCTCCTTTTCTTATTTAATGTCTTTGAATGTACCGCAAACATTTAGAGCCCCAGTAGCCTAATTTGCAACTGTAAATTAGGATATGTCTTGGCAGTTCTGTGCTCTTCTTTCCAGAAATACTCACAGTGAAGCATCCGGCTATTTATAGGCATATGGTTATCTATTCTAGCCGTTTCGTGACAAAATGTAAAGCAAAATTATATGCTTGTATTTCCCAGCTGATATTTTGGCAAAAGTCCCGCTGTACAAGTGAACAGCTAATTGGGCAGATGACAAGAGAGCTCGGCAAGGGAAGCTCTGCTGATGGCCAAGGACAACCTATAATGGTTAGCAAGACCCCAATAGCTGGAGAAGTTTTTCTCTTCCTGACTTTGGGGTTTTTACAATCTTATTTGGCCTTTGTAGATTGTGTAACCCTGTTTTAAGGTTTATGCAGTTGATAGACTGCAAATGTTCAATCCTAAACATTTGTAGTTTAGGATTGAACAGTGGGGTCCTTGCTGATCTCAACTAGTACTGTTGCTCTCCGCTAGCACTGATGATGTTACCTAGTTTGGTAATAAAACGTCTGCAGGAAAACCACCAAACTCAGAGAGCACCATGTACCCATAATTTTAGTATGTATCCTTCCTAAAAGTAACAGAAAGTCATATAATTTACAAAAGCCATGAGGATATTAAAAAAAAGTGCATAGCAATCCTAGAACCACATTCTTTCTATTACTGCAATAGAATCCTATGTGAAACATGATTGGTACATGAAAAAGACATGTTCCAATAAAGTCCTATACTTTTTCAATCCACCCTTATCAATAGAGGAACAGGGACAATTTCAGATTCACCTATCGCAGAACCCTCTCTACTCAAGCATTAGTGAGGTTAGAAGAAACTGTCCCATAGCAACAAGCAGTGGGAAGGATAAACACATTTTTACGTGTAAGAGTTTCATTCCCTCCCATTTTGCTGGGTCGAAATTCTATATATTGAACTATGTTATTTTAATGCATTTCCCTCAACAGCATGTATCAAAGTCACAAGGAGAGGGTCAAAGCCAGACATTTCATGCAACAATTGCTTCTTTAGCTAAACATTTGAGGTTCTTTTTTGTCTAATAGGACCAGTCTGTGTTCGATGGAGTAGAACTAACAGCCGTTACACAGTCTTCCCTCACAATCCACAAAGGGAAAGGAATTACTCTTTTCTTTATCTGTTTAATATAATCCTTAATAATAATATCAGTCAAAATAAAGCAAAAATCAGGAAACATGTTCAACATTGTGATCATATTTATATTTTACTCCTCCTCTTGTGTAAATTTGTTAGTTATGTTTATTTTTTGTTTTTATTTCTGTAAAGCTAATCGGAATCTTTTGATCCTCTGTAAAACAGTAGATTTGAATAGCCCAGCTAGCTTGATTATAAAAACATTGTGCAGAGGGCTGTAGATTTCACACATGTGGAAGTCATTAGCAGACACAATTTCTCAGAATAGAGATGCCAGCTATGCCTACAAACAATCATTGCCCAGCTTCAAGGCTGAGAAGCATAAAACAAAACATCTGTTAAAAGGAGGGAGGGGAAAACAGAAATGCCACAATTAAACAAGTGGATAAAAAAGCAAATTGCATCTTCGTACTGACAGAAAGCAATCAACGGCTCTGCATGCTAGAGTCCTAGAGAAATGATACTATATTCTAATAGAAAGGTGGTAGAGATGAGTGGCAAATAAATTTAATAAATAAATAAATATTCTTCCCTGATTCATTTGGTTGAATTACACCAGGTTGGTATCATTAAACAAACATAAAATCAGTAGTGGAGGCAAATATTTTCAGTTCAAAATTGATTTTTGTTCCTTTGCACATAGTTTAATACAGCATTTTTAGATGGACACACAATACGGGTCTATGAAAACTTGCTGTGGTCAATTTGGCCCACTCACCATGGCCAACTCATCACAGCCAACTTGGCACTAGACAACTCGCCATAGCCAATTCGCCACGGAACAACTCTCCCTAGGGCAAGAGTTAAACTAACATTGAAAAAATAGTCTAGTAGAATCAGTAAAGAAAGGATTAAAAGAAATTTAAATTATTTTAAATAATTTTAAATAATTTTAAAATTAAATTATTTATTATAAATTATTTTAAATAATGAAATTGAATTGTTGAATTGTACTACCGCAAATTGTCCCATGGTGAGTTGGCCATGGTGAATTGACCATGGCGAGTTAGCCGTGGCAGGTTGCCTGTGGTGAGTTGTTCCATTCCAACTCATTATAGTGCAAAAAAAAAAAAAAAGCTTTTAGTTTTTAAAAGATATTTCACAAATATCTTTTGAATTGAACTGAAGAAGCTTCTTGGATGAGAAGGAAAACATCTTCAAGGAAAAAACAAAGTGCATTTGCCTTTTGAAGAAGCACCTTTGGGATATTTCACTGGGGCTAGCTGGTAACATCGAAGAGGCCCCTGATGCCAAACAAACGGCAAGACAATTTCCTACCGGAGGCTAATAGGGAGGGAAGCTGAGGTGATCCGAGGAGTCCCTCCAGCGAAAAGTAAGCAATAAAACAGCAATAAACAGCTGGGAAGCCAGGGAGAGCCGGGGAGTGAGCTGGGCTACCGCTACGAAGAGAGGCCAACTTTCCGAGACCAGACGAGCCAAGCCACATGGACGGCAAAATTCCCACTGGCTGCTCTGAAGAACCCAGCCACATAAAATAATAAACAAACAAACAAATAAACAAACCACAACTTTAACAGACCAATGCCTCCACAGACAATCATGACTGGTAAACACTGCACTGCCACTCAAAAAGAAGGGGACTGCTACCGATGAGTCTTATGACTCCTGCATGTGCTTTGTCTGTGATGAAGCATTTGAGGAGGACGCAACTACCATGAAGTACTCCCTATGTGACTCATACACCAACTACAAGTGTTTAGAGTTAACCAAAGGTGTAGACCAGTTTCTTCAATCAACATCACTATAAACCTCCAAGTTTGCATTTCCACTATTCTGCTCATCCTTCAAGCCCAGACTTGACAAATTTATTGTTTTGCTTGAATGGATGTTCACTTTGGAAGCGCATCTAGCATCCCTTGAAGAAAAGGACAAAATGTGGAAAAGTGAATCACCAGTATCCCGGAATCACAACACAGCTCAACAACCCAAGCCACAGGAAATCATTAACCCTGCTAGTAACAACTCCATCCTTGTCAAAGATGCAATTGAACGTGAACAGAAGGGTCCCAACCAGTGGTCGGATTCAACCAGTGTAACAACTGGTTTGCTGAGCATGTGCTGTCCATTAGAAAAGACCATTGTAAGCAGTGTTAAAAACACAAAAAACAGCTGAAGTGTGGCCACTCTGTCGCGCCAATCAGCTGGGCTTTAAACGAACGAAACAAAGGTAGGTATAGTGCAGGGGCGGGCGGGTGGGACCAGCTGATGGTCGAAGAGAACCAGTTTGCTTTCAGATGATTGTTGGAGCAACTGGCTCACCTGAACCGGACCAAATAGGATGAATCCTATTCCTGGTCCCAACACTATCTTATTTGAACTGGATGACACCAACGAATCTGACAACATCACAAAGGTTCGCGACATCATCAGCTTCCAGGCATCAACCATCACTCTTGATGAAATCATTGATGTTTCCCGTGATGGCCCTGAGTTTAAGAACAGTGACGGTTGGTGGCCCCACGCTTCTGCAGAGTCATTTGCAAGAGTGAAACCAGCAAACACAAATTCATTGCCACAATAAACTCACTCGCCAAAAGCTGCACAAACCATAGGAAACTTCGTTTGCGGCCCGACCTGTCCATACTGCAACGTACCTGTGCCTGTGAGCTCCGTTCAGAGCTCAAAAGATGCCAGGACCAAGGAGAGACTGACCTGTACATAGACTACTGCACTTACTGTATCAAATGCGAGATCAATGGTCTGCATCCCAACAAACCCCCCCCCCCATCAACCAAATCTAGGCATGCATGCTTCCAACTTCCTCAAGGTCCACTCCTACAGGCCTAAAATGCAAGCTAGTTAATGCAAGAAGCCTCACAAACAAAATGCCCAAACTCCTGTTTCTAAGTGCAATCCTATTCGACCTTTTTTTTGTCTGTGAGACATGGTTGAATGTATCCTTTCCAGACTCCATTATTATAGTAAGTGACTATCACATTTTCTGGCCTGACCATGATAATCTTAGAGGGGGTGGTGATGCTATCTTCTATAAAAAGTCCCTAGGTCTGAAAAAGATAAATGTTACATAGGAGCTTGATCTTCCTGAGACCACTGTCTGTGAACTGTCCCTAAATACCATGGTTTCTCTGTCCCCAAATACCACGGTTTGTTTCTTACTATGTTATAGAGCCCTGATTATGACCTTGGTCATACGAACAAGCTAACTACACTAACTTGGGAAGCTTCCTGCCTGCACCTCCTTATCTTTCTTGGTGACCTCAATTTACCGCTTATTAATTGGACCTTAAACAAATGTACAACTGAACCCAGACATGCAACTCTGTACAATGCTGTTATGATTCTGGGTCTGGAGCAGTTGGTAACAAACAACACCAGGCTCAACAATTGCTTAGACTTCATCTTCTGCAATAGCTTAAACTCAATTTATGGCCTACAAGTTAAAGAACCTTTTTCCAACAGTGATCACAGCATGATTGATTTTTGTCTCAATTTGTGTCCTTGCAAAGAAGGTCATAATGATGAGACTCCAAATTATAACTTTAAAAAAGTGAACTATGATTTAATAGCTGCCGATCTTGCATTTCTTGATTGGCACCTTCTGTTCACAGGTTGTATAACTGCAGAAGACCATTATAACACTTTTTTGCTTGAAGTCAATTGAGTCATTAATCTATATGTACCTAAAATAACCCCTAAAGCAAAAACTAAAACAAAAATGAATTACCCATAACAATAAAAAAAGTTACAATCCAAGAAAAAAATCTCTTTGGCAAGAAAACAAAACTGGCTACGTAGCCAACTTTAAAAACTTGTACAAAGCCTTATGATGCCAGATAAAGGCAGAATGTACCAATTACCATTGCAAAAAGGAGGAAGAGCTGCTAAACTCAAACTCCTCCCAAGCCTTCTATAATTTCGTAAATGCCAAACATAAAGACTTGAAAACTATCCCACCACTAAAAGGGCCTAACAGGGAAGACTGTAACGATGAAGCTGCTAAGACCAACCTCTTCAATATGTTCTTCAGTTCAGTCTTTGTCAACAGCAATGGCTGCTGCCCCTCATTTCCTAGTCGTAAATTGTAATGATTTACTACATACTGTATTTATTTCAGGGGTGAAATGTAAAATTTGTTACTACTGGTTCTGTGCGTGTGGCTTGATGGTGGGGGTTTAATGTGACTGGGTGGGCGTGGCCAACTTTTTTTTTTAACTTTTCAAAGCATTTTTTCTAATGCTTTGAAAAGCCTCTGCCAATCTAACAACTCAGCTGGGATTGTCAGAGAGGCATTTTAAAAAATACCTCTCTGCCGATCAGGCAACTCAGCTGGGATCGTCAGAGACTTTTCAAAGCATTTTTTTTTACCACCTCTTCGGCCAAGAGGTTGCAGAAAAAATGCTTTAAAAAGCCTCTGATGATCCCAGCTGAGCCGTGCGATCATCAGAGGCTTTTTTTTTTTTTTTACTTTTAAAAGCATTTTTTCTTTGGAAGAAGTTGTAGAAAAATGTTTTTAAAAATAAAAAAAAAGCCTCTGATGATCGTGCGGCTCAGCTGGGCATGGTGGGGGAGGCGCAGGGATTTTTGCTACCGGTTCTCTGAACCATCCACCGCCATCGCTACCAGATTGGCCGATCCAGTCCGAACCGGGAGCATTTCACCCCTGGTTTATTTTACAGTAGATAATGTTGAAACGGCACTACGTAACCTAAAGCCATCTCTATCTATTGGCCCTGATGGGTTATGTGCCTACTTTTTGAAAAAGCTTGCCACTACCTAGCTGAACCTCTATGCACAATCTAAGAGGTATCCTTGAGAACCAGCTCCTTGCCCGACCTACAGTTGTTAGCCACGATTATACCTATCTTTAAAAAGGGCGACCCTAGTCTAGCAGAAAATTACAAACCAATCTCACTGTGTTGCGTCATCTGTAAAGTTATGGAATCAATTATAAACCAATCCATCACCCTCAATTTAGAGACAAACAACCTGCTATCTAACAAGCAGTTTGGTTTTAGAAAAAAAATGTTCTGTAATCTACAACTCCTAAACTGTAGAAACATTTGGACCACACATCTTGACCAGGGTAAAACAATAGATGCAATTTACACAGACTTCTGTAAAGCCTTTGACTCAGTGGTGCACAACAAACTATTGTTGAAACTAAGTTCTTATGGCATCTCCGGATCTCTGCACAAGTGGATAGCTGCATTCCTGTCCAAGAGGCAACAAATAGTCAAAATAGTCAATCAAATCCGGCACCTGTTAACAACGGTGTCCCCCAAGGCAGCGTTTTAGGACCCAGACTCTTTCTGCTTTACATCAATGACCTATGTGATCATATTAAAAGCAGTTGTGTCCTGTTCACTGATGACATAAAATTATTTAATACCACTGCTGCCCTACAAAGTGACCTTGACTATGTATCAGAATGGTCGCACATTTGGCAACTCCAAATCTCAACTAATAAATGCTTTGTCCTACACATTGGCAAAAAAAGTCAGAACACCAAATACAAGTTGGGCAGAAACGATATCATAAACAACCCTCACTTTATCAAGGAGCTATGACTACTCATCTCAAATGATGTAAGCCCCAGAGCTCCGTGTAACAGCATTGCCAAAAAGGCATTAAGAATTGTTAACCTAATCTTGTGAAGCTTCTTTTCTGGTAACATTGTATTGCTAACTAGGGCATACAAAACCTTTGTCAGACCAATTCTTGAATACAGCTCATCTGCCTGGAATCCACACTGTATATCGGATATTAACACAATTGAGCGGATCCAGAGGTATTTCATGAGAAGAGTATTCCACTTAGTGGTGAAATCTAATTTTTTTTACTACCAATTCTGTGGGCGTGGCTTGGTGGGTGTGGTGTGGCCTGATGGGCATTGCTTGATGGGCACGGCAGGGGAAGGATACTGCAAAATCTCCATTCCCACCCCACTCCTGGGGGAAGGATATTGCAAATTCTCCATTCCCATTCCACTCAGGGACCAGCCAGAGGTGGTATTTGCTGGTTCTCTGAACTACTCAAAATTTCCACTACTAGTTCTCTGAACTGCTCAAAATATCTGCTACCGGTTCTCCAGAATCTGTCAGAACCTGCTGGATTTCACCTCTGATTCCACTCCTCTACTCACAATAGAATTCCTTATGCCACCAGACTTGAAATTCTGGGCTTGGACAATCTGGAACTGCACCGCCTGCGGTCCGATCTAAGCATAGTACACAAAATTGCCTGCTACAATGTCTTACCTGTCAACTTCTTCAACTTCAACCACAATAATATATGGGCAAACAATCGATACAAACTCAAGGTAAACCGCTCCAAACCCGACTGCAGAAAATACGATTTCAGCCACAGAATGTTGGAAAATACGACTTCCAACATTCTGGAATGTTCTACCTGACTCCATTGTTACAGCCTCAAACCCTCACAGCTTCAATCTCAAACTGTCTACCGTGGACCTCACACCATTCCTAAGAGTACTGTAAAGGGGGTATGCCCCAGCATGCCTATCATCTCTGTCCTACTGTCCCCATTTATCTGTACTTACTATGTTTATGTTTATGTTTATAGCTATACCTTCTATCTTGTACATGTTTGACAAAGAAAATAAAAATAAATAAATAAATAAATAAATATTTTTGTTTCAATGATTTATGCATGTTTGTAAAATATACCTTCCACACATAACATTTCCATGAATTTTCATACACGTCTTCATGTTAGCACCTCCCTTTTCTATCTATTCTATTATAGGAGAAACGTCTTTCCCAAAACATACATATTGAAATTCTATTGAAATTCTGCTATAAAGCAGCATATTTTAGGAAATAAAACAAGCTTGTTAACAATAATTAAATTAAGTAGATAATGAAGTCAGGATTCAAATGTACTCAAGGGCATTTCTGTGAGCAAATCTGCAGTCAATTAATAACAAAAATGTTTGGCTTTTCTGCACCATTGGTACATATATCCAGTTTATAATAACGTGTACCTTACAAAGTTTTTATTTGGAATAAAGTACCCTTTTAATACCTTTTAACAATGTAAGTGGGACTGAAGCAACTTGTTTTGTACACAAGACAGCTATCAAGCCACATAATTCACTGAGTATTTAAAATGGACATTATTTATTTTCAGATTAAGGCAATGTTTACAAAGTGACAACAAGGTAGAATATGTAGTAAAAATATAATGAGCCGTCCTGGATTATGTCATAGGCTACCACAGAGTTCTATGTGACACAGTGTGAGATAGTGTTAAAGAGAACAAGTGTATTTCTGTGAAAAGATCAACTTTTTCATATTTAAGCTCTTTAAAATGGATGGACCCTTTCTAGACCAGGACATTATTTATTTTTAGTTGGCCAATTTGGCTTATAAGTGCATTAAAATTATGTTGGGGATTGAAAAGAAAATGCTAGCGAGATTTTACAACTTTTTATTAGGCGAGGACAGAGCAGAAGGAATAGCCAGAAATCAACTAAGCATTTGGGAAAAAAATATTGGTTATAGGTTAAATTTTAATGACTGGGAGGAGGCCTGGAATAGAAATTATAATTTGACTAAATCAGCAACTTATAGGGAGAATCACTATAAAATATTTCATAGATGGTATCTAGCCCCAGCTAGATTAGCAAAAATATTTCCCAGTGCCTCAGCAATATGTTGGAAGTGTGGAAAGGAGGTTGGCACCTTCTTTCATATGTGGTGGTTCTGTCCCGAGACAAAAAAGTTTTGGACAAAAATACGAATCTGGCTACGAGAAATAATGGAAGAAGATATAAAACTTTCCCCTGAAATCTTCTTATTAGGAATGATGGGAGATGGACTCTCTAAGGACAAGATACAATTAATTATACATGTCATAACAGCGGCCAGGTTAACCTTTGCAAAATACTGGAAGGACAAACAAACCCCTCCAGAGGTGACAATAATAAATAAAATCCTA